>NC_045451.1:18290555-18357777 GCF_002776525.5 Piliocolobus tephrosceles | reverse complement strand
TGATGAACATCGATGCAAAAATCCTCAATAAAATACTGGCAAACCGGATTCAGCAGCACATCAAAAAGCTTATCCACCATGATCAAGTGGGCTTCATCCCTGGGATGCAAGGCTGGTTCCACATTCGCAAATCAATAAACGTAATCCAGCATATAAACAGAACCAAAGACAAGAACCACATGATTATCTCAATAGATGCAGAAAAGGCTTTTGACAAAATTCAACAGCCCTTCATGCTAAAAACGCTCAATAAATTCAGTATTGATGGAATGTACCTCAAAATAATAAGAGCTATTTATGACAAACCCACAGCCAATATCATACTGAATGGGCAAAACTGGAAAAATTCCCTTTGAAAACTGGCACAAGACAGGGACGCCCTCTCTCACCACTCCTATTCAACATAGTGTTGGAAGTTCTGGCTAGGGCAATCAGGCAAGAGAAAGAAATCAAGGGTATTCAGTTAGGAAAAGAAGAAGTCAAATTGTCCCTGTTTGCAGATGACATGATTGTATATTTAGAAAACCTCATCGTCTCAGCCCAAAATCCCCTTAAGCTGATAAGCAACTTCAGCAAAGTCTCAGGATACAAAATTAATGTGCAAAAATCACAAGCATTCTTATACACCAGTAACAGACAAGCAGAGAGCCAAATCAGGAATGAACTTCCATTCACAATTGCTTCAAAGAGAATAAAATACCTAGGAATCCAACTTACAAGGGATGTAAACGACCTCTTCAAGGAGAACTACAAACCACTGCTCAGTGAAATCAAAGAGGACACAAACAAATGGAAGAACATACCATGCTCATGGATAGGAAGAATCAATATCGTGAAAATGGCCATACTGCTCAAGGTTATTTATAGATTCAATGCCATCCCCATCAGGCTACCAATGAGTTTCTTCGCAGAATTGGAAAAAACTGCTTTAAAGTTCATATGGAACCAAAAAAGAGCCCGCATTGCCAAGACAATCCTAAGTCAAAAGGACAAAGCTGGAGGCATCACGCTACCTGACTTCAAACTATACTACAAGGCTACAGTAACCAAAACAGCATGGTACTGGTACCAAAACAGAGATATAGACCAATGGAACAGAACCGAGTCCTCAGAAATAATACCACACATCTACAGCCATCTGATCTTTGACAAACCTGACAAAAACAAGAAATGGGGAAAGGATTCCCTATTTAATAAATGGTGCTGGGAAAACTGGCTAGCCATAAGTAGAAAGCTCAAACTGGATCCTTTCCTTACTCCTTATACGAAGATTAATTCAAGATGGATTAGAGACTTAAATGTTAGACCTAATACCATAAAAACCCTAGAAGAAAATCTAGGTAGTACCATTCAGGACATAGGCATGGGCAAGGACTTCATGTCTAAAACACCAAAAGCAATGGCAGCAAAAGCCAAAATTGACAAATGGGATCTAATTAAACTAAAGAGCTTCTGCACAGCAAAAGAAACTACCATCGGAGTGAACAGGCAACCTACAGAATGGGAGAAAATTTTTGCAATCTACTCATCTGACAAAGGGCTAATATCCAGAATCTACAAAGAACTCAAACAAATATACAAGAAAAAAACAAACAACCCCATCAAAAAGTGGGCAAAGGATAGGAACAGACATTTCTCAAAAGAAAACATTCATACAGCCAACAGACACATGAAAAAATGCTCATCATCACTGGCCATCAGAGAAATGCAAATCAAAACCACAATGAGATACCATCTCACACCAGTTAGAACGGCAATCATGAAAATATCAGGAAACAACAGGTGTTGGAGAGGATGTGGAGAAATAGGAACACTTTTACACTGTTGGTGGGATTGTAAACTAGTTCAACCATTATGGAAAACAGTATGGCAATTCCTCAAGGATCTAGAACTAGATGTACCATATGACCCAGCCATCCCACTACTGGGTATATACCCAAAGGATTATAAATTATTCTACTACAAAGACACATGCACACGTATGTTTATTGCAGCACTATTCACAATAGCAAAGACTTGGAATCAACCCAAATGTCCATCTGTGACAGACTGGATTAAGAAAATGTGGCACATATACACCATGGAATACTATGCAGCCATAAAAAAGGATGAGTTTGCATCCTTTGTAGGGACATGGGTACGGCTGGAAACCATCATTCTTAGCAAACTATCACAAGAAGAGAAAACCAAACACCGCATATTCTCACTCATAGGTGGGAACTGAACAATGAGTTCACTTGGACTCGGGAAGGGGAACATCACACACTGGGGCCTATCATGCGGGTGGGGGAGGGATTGCATTGGGGAGTTATACATGATATAAATGATGAATTGATGGGTGCTGACGAGTTGATGGGTGCAGCACACCAACATGGCACAAGTATACATATGTAACAAACCTGCACGTTATGCACATGTACCCTAGAACTTAAAGTATAATAAAAAAAATAGTAAAAAAAGAAAAATAAAAAAAGAACTATAACAATCAAGCATACAGTCATATATTCTTTATTCCCTCTTTGAAAAAAGTGGAACTGTTTATGTGAGGTGTTGGGGGATATCTCTCCTTCTACCCATCTTAGGTTCATGGCCGAGACCCCGTAACAAAAACAGATTAGCAAGAGAAAAGCATACACATTTATAAGTTCTATATGACATACGAGCCTTGATAAGGAAATAAAGACTCGAGTAAACAATTAAAAATAAAAATAAAAATAAAAATAAAAATAAAAATAAATAAAAGCCATCCTGTCCTTTGAAGCTCTGAAGTCTTATTCTGAAGAACAAGGCATTAACTTATTCTTTCTGCCTATGGCAGCCTAGATGACATTTTCTTCCAATATAAGGCATTTTGTCTACATTGAAAACCTGCTGTTCACCTCCATCAATGATCTTAGCTAGACCCTCTGAATAATTTGTTGCAGCTTCTCCATGAGCACTTGCTGCTCTACCTTGTACTTTCATGTTATGGAGATGGCTTCTTTTTTCAAAATGCATGAACCAACCTCTGGAATTTTCAAACTCTTCCTCTACAGTCTCCTCATCTCTCCAGCCTTCACAGAATTGAAGAGAGTTGGGGTCTTGCTCTGGATTAGGCTGTGGCTTAAGGGAATATCGTGACTGGTTTTATCTTCTATCCAGATAACTAAAATTTTATTCATATCAGCAATCAGACTGTTTAGCTTTCTTATCATTTGTATTTTTACTAGAGTAACACTTTTAATTTCCTTCAGGAACTTTTCTTTTGCAGTCACAACTTGGCTAACTGGCCCAAGAGACCTAGCTTTCCGCCCATTTCAGCTTTTGACATGCTTTCTTCACGAAGCTTATTTATTCCCAGCATTTGATTTAAAATGAGAGACATGGGACTCTCCTTTTCACTTGAACACCTAGAGGCCAGTGTAGGTTTATCAACTGGCCTAGTTTCAACATTGTTTTGTCTCAGGAAATTCTGAGGTCTGAGGAGAGACAGACAAGAACAGCTGGTCAATGGGGCAATCAGAACATAAACAACATTTATTGATGAAGCTTGCCATCTTATATGGGCGCAGTTCATGGCCCTCCGAACAATTACATTAGTAACATCAAAGATCACTGATCACAGATCACCATAACAGATCTAGTAAGAATAAAAATGTTTGAAATATTGTGAGAATTACCAGAATGTGATACAGAGACACAAAGTGGGCACACACTATTGGAAAATGTTGCCAACAGACTTGCTTTATGCAGGATTGCTGCAGACCTTCAACTTGTAAAGCATGCAATATCTGTTAAGTGAAATCAAATGAGGTGTGCCTATATGTTAAACAGAAAACATAACAAAACATTGTAACCGAAATGAAATATGAATATCATCTTGATAAATATAAGTGAGCTTACCTCACAGATAAATATTAAAAATCTTTCTCTTTATCACAAAGCTAAAGACAACTCTATGCTTATGACAGGAAACATGTATAAAACAAAATTATGTAGAAAGTTTAAAAATGCAAATATGGGCAAAAATAGACCAGAACATATAACCAAAAAGAAAGCAGAGACTGCAAACTTAGTATCAGACGAAGCAGTATTCAGGGTTCAAAAGCATTAATGGAGACAAATAAGGGCACTTCAAAATGCCAAGGGAGGCAAATAATAATGAAATCATAAAAATGTTATTATCAAACACCAAATACCAGTAGCAAATTTCATCAAAGAGCAGTTACAGTTGATACTGTGAGTATTAGAAATACCTTTTTAAAAGAACACTTTACTTCTCTAATCAAGACAGATCAAGAAGACAAAAATATATATATATATACATATGAGATTTAAACAACATATGTTATACTCAAGCAGATGATTTTTATATACCAAACTTTATGCTTTCAAATTGTAGAAAACACTTCTTTTCAAGTGTCCATAGAAAAGAAGAAAATTGACAATATATTAAGTCAGAAAGGAAAAGGAAACTACAAACAAACAAAAACTAGCAAATATATATATATTTTAAAAAACGAACCTTTTAAAAGTCAGGAGAAAAATACCAACTAAAGTTACAGAAACAACTGCAATAAAAGCAATATATATCAGAACTTATAAAATATAACTAAAGCAAGTCCTACAGGAAACATTTTTAAACAAGAAATGAAAATAAATGCAGTAAGCATCTGGCTCAGAGTCAGAAAATAAAAATAATAATAATACAAACACGCCAAAAAATAAAAAAAGATGAAGAAATTAGGATACATTCATAAATTGATGACATAGCAAAAATGAATGACTGAATGAATGGTGTTTTTGAAAATGATCCATAAAGTAGATTTGTCACTAGCTAATTTATTCAAGAGAAAAAATAAAAGTGCAAGAGAAAGTAATCATAAGAACAGAAACATTTAAAATTACAAGACTACTTCAGATGACTCTAGGCAACTTACTGTAAAGACCTATATAAAATGAATAGTTTTCTAGGAAAACACAATTCAGTGAAACTTACTTAGTATGTTATACTTTCGTTAGCACAGAAGAAATTAACAGCTAAGAGTAACAAAGCACCAAGCTGGGAGATCTCACTGGGTAGTTTCAATAGAAATTAGACAGTAAATAATTCCAGTGCTATATAACTGGGTTCAGGACTCAGAAAGAAAGAAAGCATCCCAATTGTTTTATAAAATGAATATAATATTGATAATAAAAGCCAACAAATATTTCATTTAAAAAGACAACTATAGATTAACCTCATTTACAAATATTAACATTAAAAAAAATCCTGAGTATATCAAGCCAAAGTCAACATCAACTTAAAAGGTAACAACTGACTGGAGTTTATTCTAAAACTATATGAATAAACTTGGTATCAGACATCTAAAGTTAATTATATTAATAGATCAGAGAAATGTTCCTGAGGGGAAAATTCTCATGATCATCTCTCTCTAGATACAAAAAAACAAAAACAAAAACAAAAGACATTTAACACAATTCAGTGGATAATTTACTAAATACACATATCACTCTTTCATCACAACTATTTAACATTCCACTGGAGATTTTGCCAATGCTTTTAACAAGAAAATTAATTTTACTCAAGAATTTTTCTCCTTCCCCAACCCTTCCAATACACAATCAATCCTATCATCTTTGTAGAAAGATGAAATCCCACACAGTGAGTAAAAGTAGTAAGATAGATAATAAAGTACAAAATTAATTTAAAGAACTAAATAAGATATAATTAAAAAGGAAGATAAAATAGAAGATAGCATTACAATAAAAATTTTAACTGCAGTAAATATACTTAACAAGGAAGATTCAAGACGATATTTTTGAAAATAGCTCAAATTCTCATGATGGATATGGAAGTGAAATTAAACAACTAGAAGTAAAATTACTATTTATTTAAGACTCAATATCTTAAATAAGTCAATTGAAGTTCAACATGAACCCAGTGAAAATACCAAAGGATTTCTTTCCACTTGTGACCACATAATACAACTCAAAGTTTATATGGACCACCTAAAAAGCAAGAATAGCCAGAAAATCTTTAAAAAAAAATCTTAAAAAAAAAAAAAAGAGATATAAGAGTCACTGGCATTGCCAGATTTTAATATCAAAATACACATTTTGATAGTAAAAACTATCTTACTGTTACATGAATGGACAGACCAATGGAAAAGAATGAAAAGTTGAGAAATAAACCCAAATATATTTATATAACTTAATTATCAAATCAGTACATAAGGATATATATGTTTAAAAATTATGTTGACAAAACTGGGTGGCCATCTGGAAACATACAAACTTGAAACCACACTTCATACCACAATAAACCAAGATCAAAGATTTCAGTGTTAATGTAATACTACAGAAGTATTAGAAAAAAAAATCTGGAGTCATTATTTCATGATCTTGAAGAAAGAAGACCACCTGTTATTTAAAATGTAGAGCTATGAAGGAAAAGATAGAAAATTTTAGATATATGGAAATCAAAAAGTTCTGTGGTTAAAAAATATTTAAGGAGTAAATTAAAAAGCAAATATCAAACATTGAAAGATGATTAACAAGCTGGGAAAATATTTGCAACTCCTATCAGATATGAGATTAGAATTCTTTAATAACTACAAACCTCAAAAAAAATTAACAAGAAAAAAATCCAGAAATCTAATAGAAAAAGTGTTCAAGGATATGAATACAGCTCACCCACCAAACAGAAGTTAAAATGGTCTATAAAGTATGAAAGGATACTCAACATCACTCATAGTAATAGAAATGTAAATCATAACTAATAGTAGATCCTATTTTTTCATCTTTCAAATTGGCAAAACTCCAAAGTTGAACAAGCAAATATTAGCAAATCTAAGAAAAAACGGATTCCTTCATAAACTGCTCATAATAACATAAATGTACCAGGTTTATGTAGAAAATTTTGGCAATATTTATCAAAATTAAATATCTGGAAATATGAAAACAGCAATTTTATATTAGGTTGTTATATATATTACCAATATTCCATCACTTTTATCCAAAACTGGTAATATTTTAACCTTATAAGAGCAAAAGACTGTAAACAATGTAAATGTTTATGTAGAGGGCATTTGTTATAATATATCCTTTCAATAGAATACTTTACAGTTGTAATTAAGAATCAGATAGCTATTTAGTGTATTTTTTTTCACAAAAAAGCAAAGAAAACATGGCACAATTTTAAACATTTGAGTGTAGAGAAGGTATAATTCATTTTATGTTGGTATGAGACATAAATGGAGAAAGAAGAAAGAGTAATTCCTCCAATTACAAAATAGGAAGATATTTCTAAAATTTCATGTAACAAAAAATAGGTTTTAGTCTCTTATTTTAAGTCACAAAAGTAACTAAGAGAAAGACTAAAAATTGTATAAATCTGAAATAGTGATAAGGGGTAAAGAAAGCATTAGTACAATTGATCTGCATCTGAACTTTTCATTTTAGAGGTGCTTAGATCTTAGCTAGTGTTTCTAAGTGTTAAAAAAGAGAAGAATAAGAATGACTTCTTCAACCATGGGAATAAGCACCAAAAGAATGTGCCCCTGAGCAACGAGTGCTGAGGAAAACAGTTAGTACTTCCATGTTACTTGATTTGCAGGCTATTTTGATAAAAAATATTTTTAACAAAAGTTAATGAGTATAGGCAAAAGATTAAAAGATTATAAAATTCAGAAGGCAGAAGCTATATGTGATTTTGTTTACCACAGTTTCTATCATCCAATGTCTGCCATGTAGTAGGTGTTAGTAAATAAGACATAAAGAGCTCTTAGAAGTCACTAAGGGGGGTCTCAACTAGAAAAGTTGGTAAAGCACATAAATAGTTCAGAAAATAATTATGGGTGGCCAATAAACATATTTAGTGTTCACCCTCACTGGTAAGGCAAGTTAAACCTGCAGTGAGCTATCCCTTTCCCCAAATGAAATTGGAAGTATTTTACAATAGCACATGTACATATAGAAGCTGTGGTGAGGCATAACTCATACACAAGCAATTTAAGTGTAAACTGGTTAACAAAAACAATAACAACAACAACAAAAAAAAGCAGAAAAAAAGAGAAAGCTTTCTGATAAACAATCAGAATTAGCAGGAATCTTTACATCTTAATGCTTTGATGTAATGCACTTATATATGGAAATCAATTCTAATGAAATAATCTGACATACAACAAAAGATTAATATATAAGGAGTGTTTCACAGCCTTATTTAACACAATGAAAACTGGCATCAATCTAAGTAGTTAACAATAATATTTAGATAAATTATGTATACCCAAATGAGAGCATATTATTTCATTTTCAAAACTTTTGTTCCAAAATATAGCCAATTAAATTGAGATGTTTATGATATGACAAATGAAAAAAAGTGAAATACAAAACAATATATATATACAAACTTTGTGTGTATCAGCGTATAGGTATTAGAAGATGGGAGAAAAAAACATTGTGATAATGTATAATGTATTTCAAGATGTTAATAATGGTTATTTCTGGGTCATTGGATTACAAATTCTTTTTCTTTGTTTTTCTAAATTGTCCAACTTTTCTACAAGGAAACTCTATTTTTAGAATTAATAACAAGTTTTATTTCCTTAAAAGTGAAGTTCTTCTAGTAATGGCAGAGCAGTTTGTAATGGACTAACACAACGGACTACAGATAAAATTACAAACTCTGAACAAAATAGAGAAAATAAGTAGTCAGAGCAGAAAGAACCTGGAAGAGAGTCAACTCTGTAGGTTAGAATTTATGCAACTTTTCACCTGGGAGGGGTCCACCTCCACACAAGGTGGGATGTCTGGACCTTCCGCAGAAATCTGTCTTCCAGGCATGGATTCAGGAATGTCAGAGTATCCAGAAGATGTGGAAAAAACCCCAGGAGAAAACAGCACAGTGTGGGGAAGTTCAAAAATCTGCATTTAAAATCTGTCCAAACTCTTAACTGATCCCTGATCTAGAAATACTTAAGACTTCCAGGTGTTCAGCAGAAAGTAAAAGTTTAAATGCAACTCTTTTTAAGCTTAGAAAAGTCTTAAAGACAGATTTTAGCTACTACCAACTGTAAGGGAGATAGTATTGAGAGTTTGAGTTGAGCCAGATTACTCGCGATAGAACAATTATAAGCATTCTTTAGAGAAAGACAGCAGAACTTTGTCTCCAGAATGTTTTATAAACAATATTTTATTTATAAACAAAATTCTTTTTTTTTTTTTTTTTTTTTTTTTTGAGACAGAGTGTCGCTGTGTCGCCCAGGCTGGAGTGCAGTGGCGCGATCTTGGCTCACTGCAAGCTCCGCCTCCCGGGTTCCCGCCATTCTCCTGCCTCAGCCTCCCGAGTAGCTGGGACTACAGGCGCCCGCCACCTCGCCCGGCTAGTTCTTTGTATTTTTTAGTAGAGACGGGGTTTCACCGTGTTAGCCAGGATAATCTCGATCTCCTGACCTCGTGATCTGCCCGTCTCGGCCTCCCAAAGTGCTGGGATTACAGGCTTGAGCCACCACGCCCGGCCTATAAACAAAATTCTTAAACAAGCGAAACAGAAAAAAATATGATCCACAGTCAAGTGAGATGTCAATCATCAGGAACCAATTGAAAAACACAAATATATCAAGATATAGATCAGCTATTTTATTATAATTATGTTCAGAAACAAAATAAAATATAGAATGAAAAGATGGGAAATTTCAACAGAAAAATAAAAACTATAAAAATGGAGATTTTAGACATCAATGGTACGATATATGAAAATTTAAACCTCAGTGGATGGGATTAGAAGAGGATCGGAGATGGAAGACACAGATCAGTAAAAACTATCTAATCTGAAGAACAGAGAAAAAGAATGGAGCCTCAGTGACATGTGGGACAATAGAGCAGCCTAACAAAGAACAATCGAAGTCACAGAAGAAGAGAGAGAATGAGGTAGAAAAAATATTTGAGGAAATAAGGGTGAAAAATGTTTCAAATATATAATAAGGGTGGAAAATGCTTCAAATATATTGAGAACTAAAACTTAAATCTGAAGATCAGTGAAGAAAAACATACTCAAGCATATCACAGTCAAACTGCAAGCAGCCAGAAAAAACAAAGACACATTACATACAGAGGAATGACATGAATGGCAGCTGACCTACCTTCAGAAAAAGAGGAATCCAGAAGACAATGAATATCCTTACAGTGCTAAAAGAAATACATAAATTGCCACCTAAAATTCTATGTCCAGCAAAGATATTCTTCAAAAATGAGAGTGAAATCATGACATTTCAGAAATATAAAAACAAAAAGAATTTCTTACTTGCAAAGATGCAAAGAGAAAAAGAAATTATTCAGGCTAAAGAGGAGTACCACTAGATGAAAAGAATAAAAAATATGCAGTAAATATAAAACATTATATTTTTCTTACCTTAATTTAAATATACATTATATATTCACCCACATAGTTACAACACTCTATGTGGATAAATATAACCATAGCATTACACATTTCTAAAAGCTTACAGCTTACATGAAGAAGTACAATCTTAACTCTAGGTATACTGTGATAAATTTAGGATATATATTATAATCCCTAGAGCAAACAACTACAAAATAATGTCAAATTTTATAATCAGAAAGTGTAGTAGAATAATTGAAATGGACCACTAAAAATACATTCAAATAACAACTACTTCCTAAAAAAAACCACACAGAAAAAGAGAAGACAAAAACAAAACAAAACAAAATCTAAGAAAACATGGTAAACATCAATCCAACAATAGCAATAACATTAAATATTAATTCATTCCATTCCAAAATAGGTTAAAACCTACAGATTGCCAGGCTGGATTTAAAGCATGGCTTCACTATAAAGATAGAAGAAGAGATACTACAAAAATAGTAAGCCTAAGAAAGCTGGAACACCTGTATTAATATAAAACAACTAAGATTCAATTATTTTTTAAAAAAGGACACGGACATTTCAAAATAATAAAAGGTTAAATTAAAAACAGACATAGCAATCCTAAATATTTACGCACCAAATAACAGATCCTATAATATAAGAAACAAAACATTGTTTAAAGTTAGTAGAAATAGATACATCCACAATTAAAGACTAACTTCTCACTCAATAACTGATCAAAATAAATGGTTAAAAAATAAATAAGGTTCCTGGTTTCCAACAAGCGATGTAAAAACCTAGAGAGACCCTCTTCACACTAAATTCCTTCATTACCACACTTACACCAGGAAATAAGACATACCTACTAAAAGTTTGTAACTTCTCTTGAACCCATCAAAGAGCTGAGGTCACCAAGCAAGCTACTAACCCCAAATCTCAGGATGTGGAGGAGTCTGCTGGGAAAGAAGTACATTAACATTGACCCGGAGCAATGCTACCAAACATCAGTGAAGGAATTCAGCTGTGACAGCTGATGAATTGGTAAAGACAGACATAGTACAGACATTGTGAAGCACCTGAAGGCTAGAGGTATAAGGAAGGTTATAGCCTCCTTCAGATTTTTATCTTATAGCAGGCAATTTTATAGATTCCAATATGAGTATTGAAAAGAAAATGAAATTGAATAGCCAAAACAATTTTGAAAAAAGCAAACAAAGTCTGAGCATTAATACTACCTAATTTCAAGAATTTCCATAAAGCTACATTAATTGAAACAGCATGGTATCAGTTAAAGGACAGATGCATAGATCAACAGAACAGTCTGGAAACAGACCCACAGAAATAAAACCAACTAATTGTTGGTAAAGAGCTCCTTCGAATATGCATAGTATATAAGGCTATAAATTATCCAACACTACCTCACCAATATAACAAGTATGGAGATTATTTTAATCTTCTGCCAACGCCTCTGGTAATTATAAATTATTGACAAGCTAATTCAGATGGCAATTTATACGAATACAATCTGAAAATCAAATTTTAAACATGTTATTATATATATATCCATTGTATATAGACACACACACAGATACACACATATATGTATTTTGTTTACTTTCATCTCCAGTAGAATAACAAATTATATTATTCTTCAAAGGAGGTACACTATTTGCAATATAATTTTAGTACATATTAAAATGCAAAGGAATTAGTAAAGAAGTAGAAGAGCCGAATCATATTATTGGGACAACACAAAAGATTTGAATTGTCAAATCAGATTCACATGAATCGGAGATCTTATCTGATATGAAGCTTTACAAAAAATGTCAAGAATACAAATAGTTTCTAGGCATAGGTAAAGCAGGAAAAGGTACATAAAAGCCAATACATCACACAAATCCTTTATCATACATTGGATATGCTTCAGCACAGAATAACGTTAGAAGTCTGTAATACATTACTTATTCAGAAAAGGGCTAACACGACACTGAAATGAACCCAGTTTCTACCAAAATAGTTACATAGCTAGTGCAACATTTTTTCAGGCAGCCATGACCTATAAATACAGAGTCTAGGTTACTTTATCATAAAAAATACTAGACATGAAATATTCTGTTAAAGGCTCTTCATAGACAGATACTATCTCACTTTAAATATCATTAATCTGCTAGCCAGAGGATCTATCATTAACACCAAGACACATGACACTGTATTTTCAAGGATGGATCCTTCAGTAATAAGAAAGAATGAATGAATGATCTACTGCTTAACCATTTTCCTCCTATAAACCATGAAGACATTATACCAACATATTCTACCGCTTGATCGAGCAATGCCATTACTGGGTATCTACCCAGAGGAAAAGAATTTATTATACGAAAAAGATACTTGCACATGCATGTTTATAGCAGCACAATTTGCAATTGCAAAAATACGGAACCAGCCGAAATGGCCATCAATCAACAAGTGGATAAAGTAAATGTGGTGTGTATATATATATATACACATACACATATACATATATATATATACATATATTTCAAATGTTTAAGATTATATTATACATACACATATGCATATACATATATGTGTATATATGTATACACATGCATATGTATATACATATATATGTATATAAGTGTATGTGTATACATACACATATTTTTTAATCATCAGATATTTGAAATTATATTATACTCACATGTGTGGGCTTGCACACCTGTATGTGACTTTAAAAACAAATCTAAGGACAGATTTTTCATCCTAAAAATGTGAGCCTTAATGTTAAAATTATATGTATATACATATATGTATGTGTATACATAAATGTATGTGTACATATAGATGCGTGTGTGTGTGTGTGTGTGTGTGTGTGTGTATATATATATATATATATATAATGTGGTATGGCTTAGTAGTATTCCATGCTATATATATGGTATATATGGCTGAGTAGTATTCCATGGTGTGTATGTGTGTGTGTGTGTGTGTGTGTGTGTGTGTATATATATATATATATGTGGTATGAATATAAATACATGGACTACTACTCAGCCATTAAAGGGAATGAAATAATGGTATTCACAGCAACCTAGATGAAACTGGAGATTATTCTAAGTGAAGTAACTCAGGAGTGGAAACCTAAACATCCATATGTTCTCACTCATATGTGGGAGTTAAGCTATGAGGATGCAAAGGCATAAGAATGATACACAGGACTTTGGGGACTCAGGGAAAAGGGTTAGGGGTGGCAAGGGATAAAAGACTACACATTGGGTACAGTGTACACCAGTCAGAAATCACCGCTACAGAACTTATTCATGTAGCCAAACACTACCTGTTTCCCCAAAATCTATTGAAATAAAAAAGTAAAAATTGGAGTAAATAGGTACAATGTCTCCAATTTACCCTCAAATAGTTCAGAAAAAGGTATGAATGCATAAATATATGAGCTAAATGCATATCCAGCCAGTCCTCATTATTCAAGGATTCCATATTTGTGAATTTGCCTATTCACTAAAATTTATTTGTGGCCCAAAATCAATGCTCCCAGAGCTTCAGTGATCATTTGTGGACTGAGGCAGAGTGGTCAGAAATTTGAGTCAACTGCGTTGCTCGTTTTCAGCTGGGGTCCAACAAGAATATGCTCTGCCTTCTTGTTTCAGCTCTTATAATACAAGCAAGTGTGCTTTTGGGGGTCTATTTAGTAACACATTATTCACATTTTTGTGATTTTTCTTGGTGATTTTGCTGTTTAAAATGACCCCCAATTGCAGTGCAGAAGTGCTATCCAGTGTCAGAAGTGCAAGGAGACTGTGATGTACCCTAAGGAGAAAATGCATCTGTTAAACAAGCTTCTTTCAGACATGAGGGGTAGTGCTGTTGATCACAGTTCAGTTTTAATGAACCATCATTATATATTAAATTAGGTATCTTACAAACACATAGAAAACAAGGTTCAGTCCTTATCAGTTGATAAAAACAAGGTTGTGATCAGAGACTCATGTAAACTAGTATTCACTTATTCAAAGTCCATGGCAACTTTATGGAACAAAACTACCATGAATAAATAATAAGAATCAATTGTGTGGTGTGCTTGCACACATACATGGCAAATGGAACAAAAATTAACAATTGCTGCTGGATCTGGGCAGAGGGTGTTTGAAAATTCCTTTTATTACTTTTAAAACTTTTCTGCAAGTTAGAAATGCTATCAAGATAAAAATTCACCAAAATAGATCATAGATAAATTATTACAAAATACCTTTGCCAACAAGAGTCACAAATTGTTTTCTTACCCTCTGGAAATCTGATATATACGGGAATCTAGTTATTTGTCTGGTATTGAGAGAGCGAGCGAGAGAGAGAGAGACACTAGCTTGTAAAATTCAGTTTCTAGAAGAAATAGGCTGATCATGCAGTAAAGATAAAGTAACCAAAAGAGCAACAATAATTTTTTTTTGGAAGCTATTGGGGCTCAGGGAATATGCAGCCTGAACAAGAGACAGTAAGTAGCAGCATAGAATATGTTTCTGTTGGAGACCTACTAGAGACAGGAGTGAAAGATGTGAAGTGTTAGGTACCTGAAGATAGAGTCATTGGAAAAATGCGTAGGTCCTTGGGTGATGAAGACAGCCAGCCTGGGATTCTCTTTATAGTACACATAAAGATAGCTTAGCCCTGTTAAAGAAAGCAGGTTTAGATTGGAGAAGTCCTATTTTGCTGAAAGAGGTTTTCGCTCATTCCCCCTATTGTTCCTGGGTGGCAACCATTAAAAAGCTGAATGCATAAAGGCCGTGGACTTTACTATTAATTAGAATATATTCTTATATTATGGAGCCATTAGTTCCTGACATTAGATTCTACCAGTCATTTCTAAATCTGTCCTTAGACTTATTTTTAAAGTCATGTACAGATGTGCAAGCCCACACGCATGTGAATATAATTTATATAATTTCAAACATCTGATGTTTCAAAAAGAACATGAATACTGCTGTTGTTTTCAAATGTTTTCATTTTTTAAATATTTTAGTAAATACGGCTCAGAAATTTTCACACATAGTGATTTTTTCATCCAATTCTTGTAGAAAAAAATGATAAAAATAATAAAGTAAGTCATTTTATCTATTTAAATGCAAAGATGATGATTTTCTTGAGACCATGGTGTTAACACTGCTGAACACTGCTGTTAAATAAAAGACATAGGACTTGGGATTTGATTGAATTCAACAACTGTTTATTAATATTTAATATGTGCTGAACAGTCCCTATCTTCAAGGAGCACACACAACATACACAAAAATACACACAATCACACTCACATATTGTGATCAATGATATCATAGCTGTCAGAGGTTGCAGTGGAGATGGAGAAAAATAACTGACATTTATTGATTAACTATAATATGCTTACCAGTGCATTAACTCATTTCAGTTTTACAAAAATCTCATGATGTTCTATTTTATGTTTATGTTTTGAGGCTCATAGAAGTGAAATAACATGCCCATGGTTACACAGTCAGTGGCAGAGCTGAGATTCAAACACCTATATCCAATACCTACTTATGTTTGTTTTACTAAAAATTTGCCATAAAAGTATAAATGAAGAAGTTGTTGATTCTACTTAAGTGACTTGAGGAAGGCTTTCAGAAGGAAGTGGCATGGGGGATTGCCTTTAAACAAAAACATTGTGACTTCAGCAGATGGTGAAAGAGGAGGACAACATCCCAGTCCCGGCAGCAGTGTGTACACAGTCGCTGGGATGCGTAAGAGCACCGAGGGTTCAGAGGCTACTGAGCACTGAGCCCTGTGGTGGGTGGGTGAAGACAGGTGTGGTGGGAGGGGAATGGGTAGCAATAATAATAATAATAGTAAAGGGACATAAATCTGTAATGGTTAGTGTGGATGATATTGCTTCTACTGGGAATTTGGCCAAGCATCTTCTCAGTTTAAAGGAGCCACCAATACTTTAAAAAATGAGGCAGTTTATGATTTGCCAGTTCTCTGTCTTCCATGGATAGTTGAGCAGAAAAAGGATCAATGAGGCAACAGCCCAGGCAAGTAATAATTAGGCCCTTGGTAAGACAATGGCTTTGGAGACACTGGATATGTGTACTTGAGGTAGAATCAATGTGCCAGTGTGGATTTGGTGGACAATAGATAATTCCAAGTTGATTCTGAGGTTTCTGGTTTCAGTGATATCATTCACTAAATTATGAAGCACAAAATGGAAAACAAGTTTGTGGAACAAGATGAAGCACTGAAATGACAAATTTACCTCCAACTATTATATCAAGACATTTTCTTTACCAGATTTTAATGGTAAAAAGAGAAGATAATTGGACACAAGAGAAAGATAAGACAATTGTGCTTTTGAAGGCTTTGATATGTGTACACTCTTGAAAATATTTGAAAACTCTATAATGAAATGCCTTATACGTAAAGGTGAAGACAACACAATTATTCATCCAAAATGGTTATAGTTTCTGTTTGTTCCTTTTTCTCACTGCATGCTAGCAAAACTGTTAGCAATTAATTAATGTCTCTTGAAATCAGAGTCTCTATGAACTCCAAGAAAACACTGCAGGAAATATGTTGAGCCAATACATTAATGCGCCATGGGTTTGAATCCTTTAATGATTCTTTAAGATGCCTTAAGTTGTCCCTCTTGGGGGTTTAAACTTTTGAAGATTCTCCCCAAACCATGCCTTCTGACCCTGAATAGACTGTTGATCTTTTAGGTTGGTTCTTGCCAGAGAGAGTGTGTGGCGGGGAACAGAGGCTCGTAATCAGGGTTGATATAACAGAATCTCCTAGGCAGTGACCCTCTATACTTACAGGTGTTCTCGTGATAACCCCCCTTTGGAATAGCATTTAACCAAGGGAGAAAAAGTCTTAAAAAATGAATTTAATAAGGCAAAAATAATATAAAATTACCATTCTGAGTTAGTTTCATATTTTATTCAAAGTGCCATTCTTAACCGAGAGAGGTACCAACAATCGTTAGAGGGTTATATGATTGCCCTGCTCCCAAAAAAACAAGCTTCTGAAGTCAGATTAGGGTTGGATCCTAAACACTTCTATTCTGTCTTCCTGACGTCTCAAGAAGCCTCTAGAGCTCTTTAAACAAATAGTTTGTAATTGTCAAGGGAAAACTGTACGTATGTATCATGAACAACATGACATTTTGAAATGAGTATACATTGTGAAGTAGTTCCATTGAGCTCATTAACATATTTGCTCCTCACATATTTATTTTCTCATGAGAATGCTTCAAATCTACTCTCTCAGCAATTTTCAAAATACAACAGATTGTTATTAACCACAGTCACTACGTTGTACAATAGCTCTCTTGAATTTATCCCTCCTAAGTAAAATTTTGTATCCTTTGACCAACATCTTTCCAATTACCTGCACCCTTCACCCCTGGTAACCACCTTTCTACTCTACTTCTATGACATCAATTGTTTTGGATTCCATACATAAGCGAGATCATGTGATATTTGTCCCTCTGTGCCCAGTTTATCTCACTTAACATGTCCTCCAGCTCCATCAGGTTGTCACAAATGACTGGGTTTCCTTCTTTCTTAAAGCTGAATTATACTTCATTGTATACACAATAGACGCCATATTTTCTTCATCCATTCACCTGTGGGTGGACACAGGTTGATTCCATACCTTGACTATTCGAGAAACTTCAGTAGCTTTTTGAGGCAATAAATTCTGTGGCATTTCTACTCACAGTGTAAAGCAGTACTTTCTTGTCATTCTCTAAAATTCACATTTCTAGGATACAAGAGATACCTGATAGATTAAATATTCAGAAACCATCAAAACCTGCATTCACCCGAAACATGAACTTCATGAATTTTCAACCAACATCTATTCAGGTTTCACTCCTAATTATTTTGCTTTCAGGAGAGGCTCTGCCATTTACCAGTCCTGTGATCTGGGGTTGCTGCAATAGTTTCTCTGTGTCTCAGTTCTTTCTTCTTTAAGTACGTTTTAATAGTATCTATCTCAGAAGGATATTACAAAAATTAAATTATGTAATAATCAGAAAGACTTTAGAATAGTGTCTATTATATATAGTAAGTGTTCGATAATTCTTAAGTATTATTCTCATCATAGACATAGACAATGTCTACATTTCAACATACTGAACAGTTAATGGTGCCCACGTCTGGTGCAAAAAAAAAAAGTAGAAAAATTGGGAGAGGATCTGAAAAGAGTAAACTTGATATGCTACCTGGCCAATAATAATAATGCCATCCTATATTTAAATAGCATTTACCACTTACCAGGTACTGTTTAAACTTTTACATATATTAAATCATTTAGTTTTATAATTCTACAGAGTATACACTTCTATTTCTGTCACATTTTACAGATGAGGAAACTGAGGAAGAGGCAACTTAAATAACCTGCCCAATGTCACACAGCTAAGAGGCAGAGTGTGATTAACCCAGAAGGTCCACAGATGCATTCTGTGCCCTTTACCATTACATAGTTTTCTCTCTTGTGGTAGTTACTGAATAAATGTTAGCTGTTATTTTGTCAACTAGAAATGTTGCTGCTTCTGTTAATGACCCTCATCCTTTTAGAAAAATCCAGCTCAGGAGAAAAATAGTGAAAGCTTGAAGCAGAGTAAAGCCACATCCACACCCATTGCACCTTTCAATAGCATGGCAGATGTTAGAGTGAAAGAGGCCTTGGAAGCAGGTCTTCTTCCTCAACAGCATCGCTGAAATCAGGAATCAACTTGGACAAGAAATCAAGCTAAGTTTAGCACTGACTTTGAGTGTGTATTCACAGGCTCAGTGGCAAGACGGTTTTTGACAATCCTTCTAATTTTAACTTTTGAATAAACTGCTCTGAACCCTCAACTAAAACTGTGGATAAAGATGTGGCCTGGGAGAAAATGCAAAGAAAATACAGACCTGGATGGGAGACATCAACGGGAAAAAAAATGACACTTTTGTGAACCCAAAAAAAGATCTAAACTTTTTTTCAGGTAGTGCACAAAATGAAAAGTACTATTTAGGTTGGATAAGGAGGTGGTGTACTGCAGGGGTTGGCAAACTATGGTCCAATTGATGCTTATTTTTGTATGGCCTATGGAGCTAAGAATGATCTTTGCTTTTTTGAATGGTTGAAAATAAAACCAAAGAATAGTATAAGAATATATTAAATTACACAGGAAAATTATATAAAATTCAAATTTGAGTTTCCATAAATAACATTTATCAGAACACAGGCATGCCCATTTTTTAATGTATTGCCTATGTTTACTTTTTCACCACAACGGCAGAGTTGAGTGGTCCCAACAGAGGCCATATGGCTCACAGAGCCTAAGATGTCCTATTTGGCCATTTACAGAAAAAGTTCATTGACCCCTGGTATAGTAAGTACAATGGAAAAGAGCTTGGGTTCTGCAAACTTTTTTAAATTGGTGTGACTTAGAAAAAAAATGCTACATTTCTCTTGCCTTGGTTTTCATCTGTAAAATGAGAGAGCTGGCTTTGGTCACAGTGGTTTTCTAACTCCTCAGTGACTCCGAGGCTGGCTGGGAGCAGACGAGGGGCAGAAGAAAGAAGTGAGCAGAGAAGATCTATGCCCTTCTGACAATCTGCCTTCCTCAACCAGAACCATGGCTGTTATATCTGACTCTAAAGAACATTTTGAAGAATAGACTGTAGTATCGAAAATAAAAACAGGATTTGAACACCACTGGAAGACCCTCTATGAATCTGGGTAGGCCTAGGTCTACCCTCCAGCTTCTCTACCTTGTCCTCATTTCTATGCTGGGTGCAGTTCTCTGGGTTTTCACTGGTCAAGGCCTTTCCTAGATCAAAGAAGGCAGGTTCACTTTCTCTATCATAAAGTCTATTATATTTATGAGTGGAAATGTTTAAGCCTTTTTATTCAAAGCATTGGGTCCATACACTAATAGTAGAACTTCTTTTCTTTGAAAATAGTAGTAATAGCCCTTGTCTAAGTTACCCTGGGCTTTAAAATTTCTCAATGCATTAGCAAGAAACAGTGAATAATTTGTTGCATAGAAGAGGATAGGAGACTAAAAAATTGAATTAGCCTCTGCATTTCAATTCCTTCATGCAAGAAAGAAAGGGTACTGACTGAGCTACCTCAGTAGTGGAAGATTCCATCTACAAAGTTGGTTTGGGGAGAGGAATATATGCATGATCATGAATAACCATTTCAGCTGTTGTTTGTTTGTTCATTTGTTTTTTAGCATCACACTGACCTTCTGATTGAGCCATCAGGTGACTGGTTTTTGCTTTAATACTATGAGAGCCTTACACAAATTCTATTTGTTTCTGAAGGATATTAAAAAATGAAACATAATTCATCCTTTGGCTTTTTGTAGATGGATAGCCTCTTAATTACAGAAGATTTTGAGATAGGTTTTTTCTCCTGTTAGTGAATTCACATTTAGAAACTCTACTCTTGTTATTTTTTGTCTGATTTTCACTTAGAGATGGCAAAAATACAACTTTATGGTTCAAAGAGAAACATTTAACATGGCTTATGAAAAATGTATAGAACTTCTCCAACATCAAATAACTCTTAGAATACTGCAGCTTGGTGGGCTAAGTGTGAATGAAATGGAAGCACACTCAAAACATGTCTGAATTTAAAAATTAAAAGAGGAAAAGACTCCAGGCAAAAATGCATCATGATCCTGCAAAGCCCAACTTCTTGAGAAAGTTATTAGAAGCATTTTGTTAAACACATCACTACTAGGACTTCTTGTCCCTTTGGAATTGTGTGGCAAGGGAAAGAGAGTTTAAATGTGATGATAACACACAATATTCTTGATGCCATGGTTTCAAAGTACAACGGCTTGCTATGCTTCCTTTCTGATGTGCCCATGTGCTCTTGCTCTGAGCTACTCAACACTAGCCATGACAGAAGCAGCTGCATTGCACTGGGGTGTGAAATTATCCTTATGCATATTTGGTGGGAGAGTTAAAGTTTATTCATTGTCATCACAAAAGTAATTGCAAGGACAGTGCAGCACTGAACAGACCTGGTCTCATTTGGACAAAATAAAAAGTCTTTGTTTCTCTCTTTGTAAATACACATTCTGCAATAGTATTTAAAATGAAGTTTTTTAATTAACATTTTTATCAAAGACTTACAGCGTTAAGAGAGGTTAGGCTACATTTTCAATTTAACCTCCTGTCTTACTCCATTTTCCATCTTTCATCTCTGAAATTTGATTAGGATGCTCCCATCTCACAGGGCCATCAGGAGAAGTCTCTTTAAGGATTCTTCAAAAAATGCCATTATAGTTATTAGAATTGTCGCATAATTTAAAAGCAAATGGAAGTGAGCAGTGCTGATTTTAATAAATGGCTATGAAACTACTATCATCATAATTCCAACAAGAAGCAGAGTTCACTGATTCACAAAGGATACAAGTTTGGGGTTGACCTAAAGTTCAATAGGGAAATTATAACAATGGATTAGCTTCTTGAATGAAAATTCTCCTTATCTACAAAGCAAGAATACAGAGAAGTGAACTGATGCCTCTTGGAGAGCTGGGAAAGACTTTTTCCCCCCTCAGTGAGAGTTTCCTATTTAATAGCATACTCAAAAAGCACAAGTAGAAAGAAACCAAGACTGAGAGAAAGGCACCTTATTTCTGACCCATTCTCAAGTTCCTGGTTTTCTTTTCTCACCTATGATCATTATAACTGCCCTAGTCTTCTTGAATCATGAAGTGTTTAACCTGCTTTCATTTTATGTTACATTTTCCTCTTGACACCTTTATTTAAATGCATGCAAATATATGTAAATTGACTACCCCAATGCTCAGTGCCATGACTCTGTGTCCGACTCCCCACCCCACAGGAGCCTGAGTTAGAGGTGTTATTAGTCCCACTTTGGAGGAAACAGGCCCTACAAGATTAAGCAACTTACGTAAGTGGCCCAACCAATGTTGAAACCATAGCTGACTGCAAAGCCTGCCCAGAGTCTTATAAAACGAAGTCTGCTATACAAGATCCCGAGGAAATATGGAGGGGCTTCACAGTTTTGTATAATTTTTAAAATTATTAAAGAAAAGTAGTGGAGCACTCATATTCTCCCTAACTTCCTGATAAACTTACGTATCTTTGAATTTTGAGTATTATCTTAAAAGCAATAGCATATTGCCTACTGCACGTCACCTGGATGATCATGTTAAAATAAAGAATTGCATCTGGGCCGGGCACAGTGGCTCACGCCTGTAATCCCAGCACTTTGGGAGGCCGAGGTGGGCTGATCACGAGGTGAGGAGATAGAGACTATTCTGGCTAACATGTTGAAATCCCATCTCTACTAAAACTACAAAAAATTAGCCAGATGTGGTGGCGGCCACCTGTAGTCCCAGCTACTCAGGAGGCTGAGGCAGGAGAATGGCGTAAACCCGGGAGACAGAGTTTGCAGTGAGCGGAGATCGCGCCACTGCACTCCAGCCTGGGCAACACAGTGAGACTCTGTCTCAAAAAAAAAAAAAAAGAATTGCTTCTGTTTCAGGGTCTGTGTCTACATTCCCATCTTCCCCTTTACAAGTCATTCTTTGTATAATAGCCAGCTTTCTTTTTAATAACGTAAATCCCCTAAACAAAATCTTCCAGTGACTCCCCACTACCATTCAAAGGAAATTCAAATGCCACACAGGGGTTTGTGAGCCCCCATGTAGCCCGGCCCAGGCTACTTCTCCAACCTACGTTTTTACTTCTTCACCTTCTCCCTGCAACCTTATCCCACTCAGTGAGCTCCATGAGGGCAGAGTCCTGGTCTGGATTATTTTTCTACCATACCTACAACAGTGCCTGAAGAAATGGAGCAGGCAATCAAAAAACAAGCACTTCTAAATGAACGGGTGCTCAACATTGGCACTAGATAATGCTATCTTAAGTTTTGAGAGCGTAGGGAAAGAAAACAACGATAATAAAACAGGCAGACCGAACAAATGATTGTAATATAAGGAAAGGCCAAATCATGGCACATTACCCTGACTGAAGAATATTTCTCAGGAGTTCAGACAGAAAAGAGTGAAAAATGTCTCGTTCACACAACCCCACAGTGGTGTGACACACTGAAGAAAGATCCTGCCACAGCCACAACGAAAACATCGGCTTAGTTTCCTCAAAATAGCACATTAGTCACATTGAGTTAAAGTTGTTAATTTGAGTTTGTTTTTATACTTTTATTCCAGTACAATTTTTATGAAATTATTTTATATTTTATATAATTGTATGCTTATATATGCAATTTATTATGAATTTCTACATTTATATACTTTAATATTATATAAAATTGCAACATATTTCTGAACTATAGATTTATGTTACATAAGCATAATGAGTTTCTTACAACATAAACTGGCATTATTACACTAATAAGCAGATCCACATCTTATACAAATCTGAGAAACACTGCTTTATGCCATGCTGTCTCTGGCTGACTATGTCTAAAATTTCCTTTGAAATCAATTAGTTTAAATTAAATATAAAATATGAATTGTGGTTAAAATATACAGTATATAAATTGTTTGACAGAAAAGATTTTTTTGCATCTCAAATGGTTAAATGTAAGCCAAGTGCCGTGGCTCACATCTGTAATCCCAGCACTTAGGGAGGCTGAGGCAGGCAGATTGCCTGAGCTCAGGAGTTTAAGACCACCCTGCATAACATGGTGAAAGCCCTACTCTACTAAAAATATAAAAAATCAGCTAGACGTGGTATCGCACACCTGTAGTCACAGCTACTTGGGAGGCTGAGGCACAAGAACTGCTTGAGCACTGGGGACAGACATTGCAGTGAGCCGAGATCATGCCACTGCATTCCAGCTTGGGCTACAGAGTGAGACTCCATCCCCCCCCACAAAAAGAAAAAAAAAAAAAAAAGGCCAAGCCAGGCAGCGGGAACCTGTAATTTCAGCCACTCAGGAGGCAGAGACAGAGGGATCACGTCACGTGAGCCCAGGAGTTCGAGGCTGTCCTGAGATATGATTGTGCAACTGCACTCCAGCCTGGACGACAGAGCAATACCCTGTCAAGGAAAAAAAAAAAAAAAAAAAAAAAAAGAGTTAAATATATCATCCTGCAAGTAATTTATAAAAAAAAATCCCAGGAAAAAGTTTACACAATGGGTTAAATGGGTGGTTCTCAAAGTGTGGTACCAGATCTAACATCATCAGCACCTCCTGGGAACCTGTCAGAAATGTACACTCTTGAGCTTCATTCCGGACCTCTGCACCAGGAACTCAGGGGCCAAGCAAGCTGCATCATAACAGGCTTCCCATCCCCAAGTGATTTGGATGCCCCTCACCTTGAAATTGCTGGGTTATATAATGTAATGACTCACAATATTAAGAATTTGGCCATAAGATAGAGAAATAGCTTTCCCTCCAAGAGGCTTACTTTACAATGAGTTTTTGATTTTTAATTTATACAATTGTGTTGTTCTTTGATATGCGTCTGTGTTAATCAGGGTTCTCTAGAGGTACAGAACAAATAGAATAGAGGTATATATGAAAGGGAGTTTAGTAAGGAGAATTCACTCTTAACGATTACAGGTTCCCATGGTAGCCTGTTTGCAAGCTGAGAACCAAGGAAGCCAGGGGTGGATCAGTCTGAGTCCCAAAACCTCAAAAGTAGGGAAACCTAAAGTGCAGTCTTCAGTCTGTGGCCGAAGGTCCGAGAGCCCCTGGCCTTTCTTCTTTAGGCCTTTAAGGTCAATGCCAGTCAGTCAAAATAACTTTGGGATAAACAGGCTGTTTACAAGATTCCAAATCAGGGAGTAAATTTGATTAACTAATTCAATCAGACAGTCAGACAAAAAATGAAGTCTCTCATTCCACCTTTCTGCCTCTGCCCAAACCCTAAGGAGAGATTAAGCCTCACACATGATTACAAATGATCTTCAAAATGAAGTCTGGGAAGTGTCCCAGAAGCTGTCATGTGGTTTAGCAACCTGCATTTGTGTCTCATACCCTGGCCACCACACTGCCATTATTTTTCCTGATAATGTCGATAATGTCCCCTAGAACTCGGAAGTCTGTGATTCTCATACAACAGACATCTTTAAAGCCAGGGAGCTTCCAAAGGGAATGAGTGCCCTGGGCTTACAAATTCATTTGTCTTCAATTAGTCTACAGGAGAAAGGGAAATGCAGTTTCTTCAAGAAAGATCAGAAAAAAGATCAATAATCTCTCTAGAAATACCATTTAAAATAATAAATTGTTTCCGCACCAACAAATTTTCCCATTGGCCCCTAAGTGTGTTTTTATATTGTTTAAAACAACAGCAGAGAGTCTCTTCTCTAAAGAAAGATGCCACGTGACCCAATAGGCACTCCAGGAGAACAAAATAGCGGGTCGTTCATTTCAGAGGCTGGGTCCTTCATCAGCAGGGGGCTTGGCACCAAGTACTGCTCTTCACACCAGGTTTCCCTGCAAAATTATCAGCTGGGAGAGAAAAGTGGCCCCTGTTGTGCCCAGAGCTGCAGCACAGCTGAGAATCTGAAGCAGCTCTCCAAGGAGACTGCATTTGTTGGGAACTCATAGCAGAAGGGAGGAAGGAGATGACAGGAAAGGAAAATTGGATCTGAAAGAAAATGCATCCTCTCTGAAAGACACACTCATATTGTGTGATATGTGACTCTTTGCTTGGCTGTAACCTGTTTAACTATAAAAGAGGCCCTTTGACCTCTAATTCTAAAGAGACTTTATGAATATGAATGTTAGAAAGCAGCCCTCTGGTTAATCACTTCTGAGCTGGTTGCAGTCGGAAGAATCAGTGTTTACTTATTTATTGAAACTGTGGTTAATGTGTTTATCTGTGCTAGAATCATATTTTCCCTTTTCCATCTTGAGGATCAGTTACCAAGAACCATACATTTATTTTAGTATTCATGAATTCAAAACTTCCTGTAAGTTCAAAAGGTTTTCTTTAAGCCAAAATCTATAGGAGGTTCAATAATGGTAGAAAATCTCTATTCTTTTCTAAGGAAAAAAAGTTATAATAAACAAGATAATTGCTGGCTGTGTTTGTAGTAGATAAGATACAGTTCAAAACTAACATATGAGAAATAAAAACAAAACAGCCAACCATGTCTTAAAGGTTCAAAATGTTCAACATACATTTTCAAGGAGAAAAAGTATCTAAAATTTCTGTCTTTTTATGGTTTATATGTAAACTCAGGGAAGACTGTTTTCCAAGAACCCTAAAATTTGAAAATCAGTTTTTGGTGGTTATTTAAGTGACCAGCTCTGAGCCATCCTCCAAAGTGGCTTGGAAATATGCTCTAATAAAAGCACCATTATTCACAGGCTGGAAAAAGCATAGGTTTGGGAATGAGGCAGTTCTGAATTCACATCCAAGGTCTAATGATTTCTTGTTGTCTATGTTTGCGTAAGCAACAGCCTCTCTCAAGCTGTAGCTGATTAATTCAATTGATACTTATATCTAAGTATCAAATAATGCTTACTTTGTGACATTTCCAGGTTCTTGGCCAAAAGAAAGGAATAGTGAGGAGGCTAACACAGGTGGAGATGAATGAATGAGGGAAGAGGAGGTCAGAGACCTAAAGCAGAGTCAGGTCATGTCCATGCTGTGCACTTAGGCCGTAGTAACCTTCACCTAGTATCCTGTGTAAGACAAGAGTCCTGGGCGGAATTCCATTGGGGAGGCACATGTCCTGCTTTATGTTTCAGCAGAACCACTCTTCCCTGCCCTTTCCCTGCAGAGGGGCAGGGAAACCAGTCAGGAGGCCGTTGCAACCACACAGGTGGGTGAGTGTTGTCATAACCTAGAGAGATAACTCTGGGCTGGGGATAAGTGGTCACTGGATATGCTTTAAGACAGAGCTACTAGAATTTGCTGGTGGATTCAGTAATGGGAGTGAGCGAAAACCAGAAGGCAAAAATAACATCAGTATTTTTGGCCTAAGTAAGTGGAAAAATAAAGAAGTCATTAACTGAGACTACAGAAAGAGAAGATTAAGGTCAGGAGAAGGTAAAATATTAAAAGCTCCATTTTAGATAGATTAAGTTTCAGATGCCTCTTATGTGCAAGTGGATAGAATACTTAAAATTTTCAGTTTCTTGTGAGTAAAGATAGGAAAGAGAAGATGTCCAAGGACTAAGTCTGGAGGGATGCCATCATTAAGGACCAGAAAGATAAGGAGAAAATATTTAAAAAATAAAAATGACAGAGAAAGCACCACTGAAGAGTATGAGAAAATCCAGGAGACTGGTTTCTTGGAAGCCAGGTAAAGGAAGTGTTTCAAGAGGAAAGTAATGCACTGTGTTCAATGCTTCTGAGAGGTCAAGTCAGACGGAGGCTGAGATTCAACCACTGGATTCAGCAAATTCATTATTCAGCAATGATCTTTAAGGGTAAACCCTTGGTAACAGTGGCTTAAATGAGGTATAGAATGGTGGCCTGTAGAGTGTATATACATTGTTATAGGGCAAAAATGGAAGGAAAGGGAGGAAGAGATGACACAATTGTATAGCAGAGTGAGTAAACAAAGTCAGAAAATAGCATGATTGCCCGGAAACATTCAGAGCCCACTGAGGTTAGTTGGTTATGAACGTGGTGTGTGATTTCCTTCAGCAATCCTTGACTGCCTCTGTGCAAGGACAGAATAGGGGAAGAGCCAGGGTTATCCAAGGTAGCTGGATAAACAGGTATATGGTGAGGGTAGTGCAAGAGAGATGAGAGTGTATGCATGGGAGTGATTATAATAATTGAACATATAATTTAATCTGGGTAAAGAAGGAAGTGAACACGTGAACTGGGTGAAGGATTGTGAAATGGACATACAACGAATAAACTGAAGATGGGAGTAGGTACATGAAAGAGGGGTACTATACGAGAATCAAACCTGGACATTTCTAGAGAAAACACAGTCTGGGAACATGAATGGGAATCAAAGAGGACACCTACCTCACCTTCACAGATAGTGTCATGCGATATTTGGGAAAGAAAACAGCTCCCCTTGAGAGAGTTTCATGGCAAAGCATCAGGGAAGAGCCAAGTTTCCATTAAAACAAGAAGGGAAGAGAAGTAATACCAGCAAAGGTTGAGGATACTGGGGATTTTCAGAAGACGATAGTGAATGGGGTTTAGAAGGTAGAGAATGATGCTAGATGGGGTCAGAGAAGTGGGTACACAGAGTCCTGTAGGTATCAAGTAGACTGGGAATGACCTCAGAGGACTGGAATGCACCGAGCATGAAGGGGCCATGAGATGCAGTCACATGGCACACAGGCAAACACTGATGTCATGAGAATGGGAGAGGGGGAGGAACATGACCAGGGGCAGGACAAATTATGGGGCCTGATTTCAGAATGATGGTTTCACCCCAAATGGACATTAGATATGCTAATCACAAACCCACTTCCAGTTACTCTCTGCCCTTGAAAGCAATAAAACATCATTTACTAACACTTATTCTAAAAACCATAGTTGCTTATCAGGGATATTGGTCTAAAATTCTCTTTTCTATTGTGTCTCTGCCAGGCTTTGGTATCAGGATGATGTTGGCCTCATAAAATGAGTTAGGGAGGATTCCCTCTTTTTCTATTGATTGGAATAGTTTCAGAAGGAATGGTACCAGCTCCTCCTTGAAACTCTGATAGAATTTGGCTGTGAATCCATCTGGTCCTGGACTTTTTTTGGTTGGTAGGCTATTAATTATTGCCTCAATTTCAGAGCCTGTTATTGGTCTATTCAGGGATTCAACTTCTTCCTGGTTTAGTCTTGGGAGGGTGTATGTGTCTAGGAATTTATCCATTTCTTCTAGATTTTCTAGTGTATTTGCCTAGAGGTGTTTATAGTATTCTCTGATGGTAGTTTGTATTTCTATGGGATCAGTAGTGATACCCCCTTTATCATTTTTTATTGCATCTAATTGATTCTTCTCACTTTTCTTCTTTATTAGTCTTGCTAGTGGTCTATCAATTTTGTTGTTCTTTTCAAAAAACCAGCTCCTGGATTCATTGATTTTTTTGGAGGGTTTTTTGTGTCTCTATCTCCTTCAGTTCTGCTCTGATCTTAGTTATTTCTTGCCTTCTGCTAGCTTTTGAATGTGTTTCTTGCTTCTCTTGCTTCTCTAGTCCTTTTAATTGTGATGTTAGGGGGTCAATTTTAGATCTTTCCTGCTTTCTCTCGTGGGCATTTAGTGCTATAAATTTCCCTCTAAACACTGCTTTAAATGTGTCCCAGAGATTCTGGTATGTTGTATCTTTGTTCTCATTGGTTTCAAAGAACATGTTTATTTCTGCCTTCATTTTGTTATGTACCAAGTAGTCATTCAGGAGCAGGTTGTTCAGTTCCATGTCGTTGAGCAGTTTTGAGTGAGTTTCTTAATCCAGAGTTCTAGTTTGATTGTACTGTGGTCTGAGAGACAAGTTTGTTAAGATTTCTGTTCTTTTACATTTGCTGAGGAGTGCTTTACTTCCAACTATGTGGTCAATTTTGGAATAAGTGTGATGTGGTGATGAGAATAATGTATATTCTGTTGATTTGGGGTGGAGAGTTCTGTAGATGTCTATTAGGTCTGCTGGGTGCAGAGCTGAGTTCAATTCCTGCATATCCTTGTTAACTTTCTGTCTCGTTGATCTGTCTAATGTTGACAATGGGGTGTTAAAGTCTCCCATTATTATTGTTTGGGAGTCTAAGTTTCTTTGTAGGTCTCTAAGGACTTGCTTTATGAATCTGGGTGCTCCTGTATTGGGTGCATATATATTTAGGATAGTTAGCTGTTCCTGTTGAATTGATCCCTTTACCATTATGTAATGGCTTTTGTCTCTTTTGATCTTTGTTGGTTTAAAGTCTGTTTTATCAGAGACTAGGATTGCAACCCCTGCTTTTTTTGTTTTCCATTTGCTTGGTAGATCTTCCTCCATCCCTTTATTTTGAGCCCATGTGTGTCTCTGCACGTGAGATGGGTCTCCTGAATATAGCACACTGATAGGTCTTGACTGTTTATCCAATTTGCCAGTCTTTTAATTGGAGCATTTAGTCCATTTACATTTAAGGTTAATATTGTTATGTGTGAATTTGATCCTGTCATTATGATGTTAGCTGGTTATTTTGCTCATCAGTTGATGCAGTTTCTTCCTAGCATTGATGATCTTTACAATTTGGCATGTTTTTACAGTGGCTGGTACTGGTTGTTCCTTTCCATGTTTAGTGTTTCCTGGAGGATCTCTTGTAGGGCAGGCCTGGTGTTGACAAAATCTCTCAGCATTTGCTTGTCTGTAAAGGATTTTATTTCTCCTTCACTTATGAAGCTTAGTTTGGCTGGATATGAAATTCTGGGTTTAAAATTCTTTTCTTTAAGAATGTTGAATATTGGCACCCACTCTCTTATGGCTTGTAGAGTTTCTGCTGAGAGGTCCGCTCTTAGTCCGATGGGCTTCCCTTTGTGGATAACCTGACCTTTCTCTCTGGCTGCCCTTAACATTTTTTCCTTCATTTCAACTTTGGTGAATCTGATAATTATGTATCTTGGAGTTGCTCTTCTCGAGGAGTAGCTTTGTGGTGTTCTCTGTATTTCCTGTATTTGAATGTTGGCCTGCCTTACTAGGTTGGGGAAGTTCTCCTGGTTGATATCCTGAAGAGTGTTTTCCAACTTGGTTCCATTCTCCCCGTCACTTTCAGGCACTCCAATCAGACGTAGATTTGGTCTTTTCACATAGTCCCATATTTCTTGGAGGCTTTGTTCGTTTCTTTTTACTCTTTTTTCTCTAAACTTCTCTTCTCACTTCATTTCATTCATTTGATCTTCAATCACTGATACCCTTTCTTCCAGTTGATCAACTCGGCTACTGAAGCTTGTGCATTCATCACATAGTTCTCGTGCCATGGTTTTCAGCTCCATCAGGTCATTTAAGGACTTCTCTAAACTGGTTATTCTAGGTAGCCATTCATGTAATCTTTTTTCAAGGTTTTTAGCTTCTTTGCGATGAGTTTGAACTTCTTTAGCTCAGAGAAGTTTGATCATCTGAAGCCTTCTTCTCTCAACTAGTCAAAGTCATTCTCCGTCCAGCTTTTTTCTGTTGCTGGCAAGAAGCTGCATTCCTTTGGAGCAGGAGAGGCACTCTGATTTTTAGAATTTTCAGCCTTTCTGCTCTGTTTTTTCCCCATCTTTGTGGTTTTACCTACCTTTGGGCTTTGATGATGGTGATGTACAGATAGCATTTTGGTGTGGATGTCCTTTCTGTTTGTTAGTTTTTCTTCTAACAGTCAGGACTCTCAGCTGCAGGTCAGTTGGAGTTTGCTGGAGGTCCACTCCAGATCCTGTTTGCCTGGGTATCAGCAGTGGAGGCTGCAGAACAGCGAATATTGCTGAACACCAGTTGCTGCTGTCTGATTGTTCCTCTGGAAGCTTCGACTCAGAGGGGTACCCGGCCGCATGAACATCTATGAAGAAATCCTCAATAAAATACTAGCAAACCGAATCCAGTAGCACATCAAAAAGCTTATCCACCATGATCAACTTGGCTTCAACCCTGGGATACTAGGCTGGTTCAACATATGCAAATCAATAAACGTAATCCAGCATATAAACAGAACCAAAGACAAAAACCACATGATATCTCAATAGATGCAGAAAAGGCCTTCGACAAAATTCAACAGCCCTTCATGCTAAAAACTCTCAATAAATTCGGTATTGATGGAATGTATCTCAAAATAATAAGAGCTATTTATGACAAACCCACAGCCAATATCATACTGAATGGGCAAAAACTGGAAGCATTCCCTTTGAAAACTGGCACAAGACAGAGATGCCCTCTGTCACCACTCCTATTCAACATAGTGTTGGAATTTCTTACCAGGGCAATCAGGCAGGAGAAAGAAATAAATGGAATTCAATTAGGAAAAGAGGAAGCCAAATTGTCCCTGTTTGCAGATGACATGATTGTATATTTAGAAAACCCCATCGTCTCAGCCCAAAATCTCCTTAAGCTGATAAGAAACTTCAGCAAAGTCTCAGGATACAAAATCCATGGCAAAAATCACAAGCATTCCTATGCACCGATAAGAGACAAACAGAGGGCCAAATCATGAGTGAACTCCCACTCACACTTGCTTCAAGGAGAATAAAACACCTAGGAATCCAACTTACAAGACGTGAAGGACCTCTTCAAGGAGAACTACAAATCACTGCTCAACGAAATAAAAGAGGATACAAACAAATGGAAGAACATTCCATGCTCTTAAATAGGAAGAATCAATATCATGAAAATGACCATACTGTCCAAGGTAATTTCTAGATTCAGTGTCATCCCCATCAAGCTACCAATGACTTTCTTCACAGAATTGGAAAAAACTGCTTTAAAGTTCATATGGAACCAAAAAAGAGCCCACATTGCCAAGACAATCCTAAGCCAAAAGAAAAAAGCTGGAGGCATCACGCTACCTGACTTCAAACTATACTACAAGGCTATAGTAACCAAAACAGCATGGTACTGGTACCAAAACAGAGATATGGACCACTGGAACAGAACAGAGCCCTCAGAAATAATACCACACATCTACAATCATCTGATCTTTGACAAACTTGACAAAAACAAGAAACGAGGTAAGGATTTCCTATTTACTAAATGGTGCTGCGAAATGTAGAAAGCTGAAACTGGATTCCGTCCTTATACCTTATACAAAAATTACTTCAAGATAGATGAAAGACTTAGATGTTAGACCTAAAACCATAAAAACGCGAGAAGAAAACCTAGGCAATACCATTCAGGACATAGGCATGGGCAAGGACTTCATGTCTAAAACACCAAAAGCAATGGCAACAAAAGTCAAAATTGACAAATGGGATCTAATTAAACTAAAGAGCTTCTGCACAGCAAAAGAAACTACCATCAGAGTGAACAGGCAACCTACAGAATGGGAGAAAATTTTTGCAATCTACTCATCTGACAAAGCGCTAATATCCAGAATCTACAAAGAACTCAAATTTGCAAGAAAAAAAACAAACAACCCCATCAAAAAGTGGGCAAAGGATACGAACAGACACTTCTAAAAAGAAGACATTTATGCAGGCAACAGACACATGAAAAAATGCTCATCATCACTGGTCATCAGAGAAATGCAAATCAAAACCACAATGAAATGCCATCTCACACCAGTTAGAATGTCAATTATTAAAAAGTCAGAAAACAACAGGTGCTGGAGAGGATGTGGAGAAACAGGAACACTTTTACACTGTGGGTGGGACTATAAACTAGTTCAACCATTATGGAAGACAGTGTGGTGATTCCTCAAAGATCTAGAACTAGAAATACCATTTGTCCCAGCCATCCCATTACTGTGTATATACCCAAAGGATTATAAATCATGCTGCTACAAAGATACATGCACACGTATGTTTATTGCAGCACTACTCACAACAGCAAAGACTTGGAACCAACCCAAATGTCCATCAATGATAGACTGGATTAAGAAAATGTGGCACATATACACCATGGAATACTATGCAGCCATTAAAAAGGATGAATTCATGTCCTTCGTAGGGACATGGATGAAGCTGGAAACCATCATTCTGAGCAAACCATCACAAGGACAAAAAACCAAACACTGCATGTTCTCACTCACAGGTGGGAATTGAACAATGAGAACACTTGGACACAGGGTGTGGAACAGCACACACTGGGGCCTACTGTGGGGTGGGGGGAGGGGGAGCGATAGCATTAGGAGAAATACCTAACGTAAATGACGAGTTCATGGATGCAGCACACCAACATGGCACATGTATACATACGTAACAAACCTACACGTTGTGAGCATGTACCGTATATATATAAAAAAAAAACAACAAAACAAAAAACAAAGTTGCCTGGGCCATGTAAACTATCATTCATTCAAACTAATTTTGCCTCCAATTAGTTTAGATGTACCTCTCTAATAAAAATGATGCACTGCTTACTAAATACTCTGTTGCCCCGTCCTTTGCGTTTTATGAATTTATTCTCTTTATAGAGATGTCAGCTTTTTCTAGTTGATTGAGAATTAGCAATATCTTAAAGTGAAGACAAGTGGCAGTCAAGCAAAGCATTCATGCCACCTTTGCTGAAAGAACAGTTTTCCTCGAGGTCCTCACCTCATTTTTGATGCTTCTTTCTTACTCCCTGCCTTTCTGGTGTCCTCTGTGCACATCCTGTCTGCCCTGGGATGTGTATTCCTGTAGTTCCCTAATTCTCAAACTCAGCACTCCCTTCTGTCCGCTCAATCCCCAAACTCTTGCTCTGCAGCGGAGCGATCTCGGTCAGGTATGAGGAGAAAATGAATCACATTAGAGTAATTTGCTCTAAGCAATGATCGATTTGAAGGTGAAAATGGGTACTTTCATGAAAAGAGAGAAAGAGCGCTTGTTAACTCAAATATACGTCCACTAAATAAAAAATATGTACGTTTGTTAAATGGAGAGGCTGTGAGTGAGAGCCTTGGGTACTCTCAAGTAGAAGCATCTCGATTTCATTACCCGTTCCCATGTGTCCATCACAACACACACACTGCACATCAGGAGTTAGGATATATCATCATTCTGTTTCTAAAATACTGTTTTCTTGGTAGAACGACCGTCTGCTGCTAGCTTTTCTTTTTCACAGCTGCATTTTATTAGTGGGAAGAACACCCGCCCCCACTCCTTTTTTTTAAGAAAGTACCATCAAACATTTGGCCATGTTAATCTTCCATCTGTAAGACACACTTTACTTGGATTATCAGCAGGGTATGTGTCCTCTCTGAATTTGTTTTCCAGGGAATGGGAATTTATTCAAGTAAATTAATTTGCAAACAGATACAGCCATTGCTGGATGAATGGATTTTCGCTTCGCACTTTGAGGTGCAGCTCTGTGGGTATCTGGGCTATTGGCACTCACTGATGTCCTTAGATTGTCTGCCAGACCCATCCTATAATGCTGTAAGAAAAGATATGTGACAATTTCACAGTTCAGAACACAGCTCAGCCATCTAGCTTCCAGCTCTACTATTTATTTAAATGAATCCTGTAAGTTCTTCTTAGAAGATATTCATACATGTGGCCATTTAGTTGCTTTTTCTTTTTTGACTTGTTAATGTTACTTTCACCACATCCATTCCTTGCTTTAAGTATTTTGAGGGTTCTTCCACATTTAAAACAAACCCTCTTGAAGTTTAACAATACACACAAATTCACTTACAGTTGGCCATTTCTGGAAATTCTTCAAACTTGAAAAATTCAGAAAATACTCTATAATATCCCATTGCTCCAAATGTAATAGTGTCTGTCAACAGGCTTCCTGCAGGCAAGTGATGTGTTTAAATAAATGGAAAGATACATTGGTCGGTCACTGAAAAAAACAAATGAATATAAGGCTTAGTGGGAGTGATTTGCTTTGTTTGTTTGTAATTGTATCTTTAGTAAATTCAACCAAAGGGACTGGAGGCAATATTAACAAATGCATTTTTCATTCATCTGTATAGAGAATTTTGAGAGATAATGAGAAGTCTCAGCCTTCCACTGTGAAGGTGTAAATGTTCTCTTTCACAAAATTTTCCATCCAGTCAACAGTATTGTTGATTTCTTGAGTATTGACTGTTCTCACACACTCAGATGTGGGATAACACTGATCATGATTAGTTCACGTAGAGATGCAATGATAAATCCTCAGCCTAAACAGCCCTCAGTGCACATAATGAAGGCTGAAAATAAGGGATGTGGTTACCGTCTCATGAAACCAATTTTACAAGCATCGGTTTACATGTTTGGCCTTGGGTACTTAACTGTTCTGGGTCTCAGTTTTACCATCTACAAAAGGTCAAAAACAAATAAACTTGATGTTTCAATTTTGTGGTGCAGAGCTTCTCTGTAATCATTAATTTTTATTTCAGCCTCTTGTAAGGTGTTCTCTATTAATTAATTCACCAATTGTTTTATTTTCCCAGAGTAAATGTACGTGCATCTCTCTCGTATATCAAAGGTCTACAGGAGGTAGATTTCAGCAAAACAAAGTTCTTCCACTGGGCCTTGCATAGTTTGGGAAGAGACCATCTTTGTGCAAAGACCTAGAGAAGTTCCTGGAGGGAAAGAAGAGAGGCAGACACTCCTGAGTAATTAGAAGAAGTGGAAAAATCATGAGAGCCAAGCTGAACACTGAAAGGCCCACTCACAGCAGAAGGCAAATGTGCTTCCCTATGAGCTACAAAGCCTGTTAGAGATTTTTCAGGCAGGAGGAAAACAAATTGTAAGGAAAGGAAATGGTTTATTCTGGTTTTCCATCTGCCAGACTCCTGAACATGGGGAAGAAAAACCATTCAGAGGAAAATGTTAGATTCTAAGTAGAAGTAGCATTGATTCTGCTCTGCCTTTTTTCCTACGTGTAATTTTCCTGCATTCTTTAAGAATATGTATATTCTCACCTCTTGTTACAGCTTATATAAAAACACCAGGGAGCTTAGAATTTGAACAGAGTTGCTAGTTTGCGACTTACAAAGCTGACTAGGTCTCAGCTGCCTATAAAACAGCTGAGTGGCCTCAGTGACCACTCGCCACCCTCTTCTTACTCATTGGTTCTCACATAATATATTCCAAATGGCCCCTCATGGGGGAAAAGATAAAGGAGGGTATAAATCAATATGACCAGCAACTCTTTTGAATAGTCACAGCTTCTGCAATACTTAATGTCCCCATCCTCATGGGACAGCAGCTATTTAGATTCCTTTTAAAGGAAAAGCTATATACCTCGCCACAAAATGGATTGGATAGTCAATAACCGGATGATTTGTCTTTGTTTACCTTAGTCATGTTATATTCCTTTCCCAGTTGAGAATTATCCTTAGTATTCTAAATTATTATTCTTTGGTTATTAAATTTTAAAAATATAAAGGTAAGTTTTTTGTTACTCTATAAACAATGTGTGTAGGGGGTGTTAATCTACTGACCTCTATTTTATTTTTAAAAATCTTCATTTGTGCTTTCTTAGTTCTTAACACCATTTGAAAAATGGCTGTTAACACTGACCTTGGAAAATGTGTAGATACCCAGAAAGAAATAAGCCCCAATAAGATGTTGCAGGTATGTTACCAGGTTTTTCCCACATTGGGCACACAATTGTAACTCCAGTGAGCAGGTAAGCTCTACAATTATGCTGTCCAACTCAGTAGCTACTCACCACATGACACTATTTAGATTTAACTCATAAAAATTAAATAAAAAATTAATTCCTCAGCTGCCCTAGCTACATTGCAATTGTTTAGTAGCCATATGTGTGGTTAGCGGCTACTGCGCTGCACCAACAGACAGAGAACATTTTCCTCACTGCAGAAATGTCTATGCAGCTCGAGTTTCTATGTGTAACAATGCCTAGAGAGGTTTTTAAACCAAGTCTAGCAGAGGTTGATAAAATATTTTGAAGAAAACTGCTGATACCACTCTGTGCAATATAATCAATATATTACTTATTTTGCAGGTATTCCTTGTTTTTGAGCAAAACTACCTTACACAGTGATATCATCTCATTACCTTTCATGGGTTGAATTATTTTTATATGTCTGTAGGTTAGTAAGTTTTTATGTAGCTTTTCTTGCCAGCCAACAATTTCTTTATATGAGGTTGCCCTCTGTATCTATAGTGGTTTAAGAAATTACTGAAGTCTTCTACTAATTTTTACTCCAACTCTTTATTTCAAACAGTGGAAAAATGAAAATGGCAACACTCATCCAAAGATGTGCAGGTCTCATAACTGTAATTCAACTAGGACAAGAGGGATGTTAGATGTACCCAAAGTGGTAAACCTTTAGCTCAAATTGAATTTTATTCAGGACAGAATGATATAATTAAAGGTGCTTAAAGTAGCAAGGATTGGCCAGGTGTGGTGGCTCATGCCTGTAATCCTAGCACTTTGGGAGGCCAAGGCAGACAGATTGCCTGAGTTCAGGAGTTTGAGACCAGCCTGGGCAACACAGTGAAACTCCATCTCTATTAGAATACAAAAAATTAGCCAAGCATGGCGGTGTGTGCCTATAGTCCCAGCTACTCTGGAGGCTGAGGCAGGAGAATTGCTTGAATCTGGGAGATGGAGGTTGCAGTGAGCTGAGATCACGCCACTGCACTCCATCCTGACAGAGCGAGACTCCATCTTCCCCGCCCCCCCAAAAAAGTAGCAAGCATTTAGCTTCAATTGAATGGTAAGTCAAGACAGGACAAGCTCAGTGGCATAACACAGTAAAATCTGAGATCCTAGCAGTGACTCTGAGACCCAGTTTCGCCTACCTGTGTCACCGCACCTGTCAATGCGTGACCATCACTGCCTGGATAAGAGAAGCTAGAGGACCTCTTGGCTTCCATCTCTTTGAAGCACATCTCATTATTCATAACTCAGCCACATGTCCACCAAACTATGAGCAAGGAAACCTGAAAGTCTAGTTTTTCTTACCAATTGTGAAGAGGAAATGTGTATGACGATATATCTTATTGTTTCTGCCACAGTGTGCCCATACAGAAATCCCACTTTATTTGATTTGCCACATATAGAACACCCTCAACCCCTCCCTAAGGGAGACAACTCAGCTAGTCACTGCATCCAGCTGAGAGTCTGAGATGTCAGAATACTGTATATAAACCTCCACATGATCTACAAATAGCTCTTCTTTACATGGCAATCTTTGGGTTAAAAATGGAAGTTTGGTTCCCTACACATTCTCCCAGTGTAAAATATTGGAGCAAGGACAGAATGCATCCAAAGGAGAATAATGTGGGCACAATGCAGTCACTGCTTCATGGCAATGTTTAGACCCCTCTGGAAGAATTTGTGAAGTCTCCACTACCCCATGCAGGGGAGAGGGGAGGTTCCTTACCTCAGCCCTGCCTCTGCTGTCAGGAGGAACATCCTCGTTCATTGTGCTTAGTGGCTCCTGGGTCATATTCTGGGGGGTCTCTTCCCTATTCATTATCCTCCTTGGCAATATCTGTAGTCCAGGGGTCAGAAACATGCTCTAATTGAAGGCATTTCACAGCCCTAGAAGTCTGTCTTATATTCAGGGAAGGTTGGAGGCCCATTGGTTGTTTTAAGTGTTGGACAAAGGTCTTATTGGTATAGGCTCATGAGTTATTTCTCAATATAATTTTCTCAATAACTTCGTGGGTTACTAATCCATTTGTCTTCAGCCAACTCCATGTACTAACATCTACCATTAAAAAACTTTTTCAGCATAATTCCCAATGTATGATGACTACCTTGATGCTTCATAAAACAATGAGAGGGACAATCGCATCCTTATTCTGAGCTCCCTGAGTCACTTGATCCAGCTGAGAAGCTCTATTCAATCTTTGTTATGCAAAATCCTTTTTAAAATCTCTAGAAGCAGTTTATTTTTTCAAGTTTTCAAGGCCCTGAATCTTAGGATGCTATCCATCTTTTCATGTCTGCTTGCAAACTAGATAATTCTTTCCTGGGCTCATCTCTTTCTTAAAATATATTGCCAATTCGACTAACACTTGCAAGTATATACTACTACAGTTCTGTTTTCCAGCCTCTTCCCCTAGAGCTACAAGCTGAGAAGGTGCAAAGTCTATCTTCAAGATGTAGCAGATGATAGTATTTTTAAAATATTTTGCATAACATGGGCCACTATTTTTTCAGCCTCTGAAATCAGTTTCTTTACTGCTTGTAAGCAAGTGAAAAATATTTCAGGTCACTGCTATAGCAGCACCTCACTTTCAGTACCAAAGACTCAGTCAGGTTTTGATCAAGTTCACAGAAACCTTTCTAGGAATTATAGGTAGGAACAGTTCTAATACAACACTGGAAAGCTAGAGAAATAAATATTAGTAGGCCACTTGCAGGAAATCCTTATGTCACTTAGAAAGTTGCCACCAACTGTGAATTCATTCTTGACAGATCTGCGGTGGAACCTAACCCCAGGACCTGCCTTGGCTCATGGCACCTGCTCACTGCTGGGACATCCCTCCTCCCTTCAATGCCCTGATTGCAGATTACAGATGGATCGCAATCCATTCATTTTCATTACTTCTGGCAAGGCTGCTTAATGCGGCAGTTCTGTTTTTGTTTTCATTTTACTTTATTAATTTCATATTTGACTATAGGTACAATGTTACCTCACAAATCTTTAGAACTTATTCATCATTTAAATAAAAAGCTATGCTCGTTGATTAGTAACTCCCCATTTCCCTCTCCCCCAGCCCCTGGCAATTACCATTTCATGATTTGATATTATAAATTGGACTATTCTAGACATCTCATGTAAGTGGAATTATGCAGTATTTGTCATTCTGTTAGCGGTTTATTTCACTTAGCATGATACCCTCAAAGTTCACCCATGTTGTGGCAAATGGCAGAATGTCCTTTTTGGAGGCTGAATAATAATTCACTGTCTATAAATACATATACCACATTTTCTTTATCCATTCATCTGTCGATGGACACTTAGTTTGCTTCCACATTTGGCCACTGTGAATAGTGCTGCAACGATCATGCCATGCTAATACTCTTTGAGATCCTGATTTCCATTCTTTTGGATAACTACCCAGAAATCGGATTGGTTAGCATTCGGATAGGAATGCATCTCTGTCTTTTAACCAGATCTCTCTCTCTCTCTCTCTTTCTCTCATCATCATCTTCTGTCAGTTGTATTTATTCTGCAACATCAACATTCTTCTGAACTGGTAACTGCTCCTTGCCCTGAGAAGGGACCCTCCCATTTAATCAACACAATGGCATGTCCTCTAGGCAACAGTAGAGGATATATTGCTCATGGTCAATATTACACAAGTTACAATTTCAGAAATAGGTAGATGAGAAAGAATAAGTCCACTAACTTGATGACACCAAGAAATTGCAAATTCAACAAAATGAATGATTTTATTCATAGTCAATGTGACTTCTGCTGGATAGTGGCTGTTTGAAGTTCACAGTCATATTATCTCTAGAAAGACTAGCACTATCTAGGGATGAAGGACTCATTGATAGAATAGAGAGAGAGAGAGCTTATGACCTAGTCCTTCCTTTATTCCAACCCTTCAATGTCTTTCACAGATAATTCAGCCAGAGTAAAATATAACAGGGATCTTCTTATAAGAAGTATTTTTAAGATGGCAGACAGTAGTATTCTACCAAGTAACTACACACGATCTTTGCCTCCCATAGCCTGGAAGAGTAACAAAATACCCAGTCTTTATTCTTCACCACAGTGGAGGCTTTAAATGGTGTGGCTATTTAAAATTCAATTGTATTTCAATAACAGGTCTTTCTTTGTCATTTCATACTATACAAAGCTATAGATCTTTCTACCTGTTAAGAGAAAAACAGGAAGCATCATAGTCATTTTATAGGCAACCAAAATTTTACTAGAGAAATAAAAGATATGGAATGTACAATGAAGCATCACTGAGAGACCACCTAGTGATATTTGACAGCCTTCCAGAAGACAGAAGGGACCTTATCCAAGACAGAACTGAAAACTAGTGAACAGGCATGCTGCTCTGCCACAATAACTGTTCAAGCCTCCCAGAAATAAATCTGAATTAAGACATAATTATTGTTTTCTGGCTAGTTTTTTTTTCTAGAAATAAATATGTGAAAGGGCTTTAGTCATTACGTCTACTTTTGAAAAACACACTAATAATCTGCCCTTTCAAAACGCAAATCGACAAATTTTTAAGCATGAAAATGAGAAAAGGAAGAGAACTATATAAGGGATTCCAAAGAATGAAGGACACGGTGAAAATGAATGAGCTTTCCCTTTTATCCTATTCTACAATATAAGAGCAGGGAGACACTCAATGAAATTAGTAGGCAGTAAATTTAGAGCTGATAATAGGTAATACTTAATTAACTGGGTATATGGACTTCTCTGCAGTAAGAGGTCATGAAATGAGAACAGTAGCTGGATTTTTTAAAAAGACTGGATCATTTTGCATCTATTAATAACTTTCTGAGTTTGGCAAGCCAAGATAATAAGAAAGGTAATCTTATCACTTGCATGAGGATACATATCAGTTGCTTCAGGCAGCATTAGAAGAAACCACTTCTCTCTTTATGAAACACCTGCAACTGACTTTATATATATATATATATAATTTATATTATATATTACAGATATATAAATATACACTCACACATATATATTACAGGTGCATAAATACACACACATATATATATTACAGGTGTATAAATATACACACACGTATACATTACAGGTGTATAAATACACACACACACACACATCCCTATATATTTTCCTCTGAACTCCTGAATTTTAAGTCATTACTGGAGAGAATATTCTGGATCCACTGAATCTATACTCAAATGTTTAGAGCACATTATAGGAGTCCACAAACTTGAGACTCAATTGTAAATGATATACAATATACTTTTATTAAATTGTCTAAAGTATCAATGGGATCTTTTTTCATTCATCATCTGTCTTCCACGGTAGTGAATAGAGCAGTGGGGTAACAGCTGGGAAATTTGAACAAGTCATTCAGCTAAAATCCCAGAGATACAGTGAGGCTCCTCCACATGCATCAGCACGTCTGTGAACAAGTGGGGGGACAATAATTGCTCTTTAGAAATATTTTATACAAATGCCAATCAGACAGGCAGTTGAAACTATTTTCTGAACATCTACTTATTCCCTGAACACTGTCCACGGGTGGAAGAGTTGCCTTGATAAACCAAGTAGCACAAGTCCTGTCCTCAGGAAGCAGTCAACGTAAGGAGGGAGACAGATACTTTTTAAACACCCAAAACGCAGTGTTTGTGTTATTCTACTCTTAGAAAAGTGACTGAATAATTCACACATTGTTGTTAACTCAGTCCTCTCTGCAACTGTGAGAGGGAAAATTATTGTGATCACCCTGTCTCCACCAGAACCTGAGTTCATCACATTAAATATCAGGAAAAATACTATCCTTAGGTTGTTTCTGTATCTTGGCTATCGTGAATAATGCTGCAATGAACATGGCAGTGCATGTAGCTCCCTTAGATATTGATTTTATTTCCTTCCAATATATACCCAGAAGTAGTATTGCTGGATCATGTGAACACATAAAGAAAATGTGGTATATCTATAAAATGGAATGTGATTCAGCCACAAAAAAGGAGGAATTCCTGCCATTTGAGACCATGTGGATGAACCTAGATTATGTTAATTGAAATAAGTCACACACAGAAAGACAAATACCGTATACTCTTATATGTGGAATCTAAAGAAGCTGAACTCACAGAAGCAAAGAGTAGAATGGTGAATGACAGGGAATGTGGGGTGGGAGAAATGAGGAAACTGTCAATGAATACAAGCTTTTGGTTACAAAAGGAATAAGTTATGGGGATCTAATGCATAGCTTGGTGGCTATAGTAAATAATGCTGTACTGTATAATCGAAACGTGCTAAGACAGTAGATCTGTCCAATACACATACACACACACACACACACACACCCACACGTCACATCAGTGAAGTGATGGATGCGTGGATGTGTTAGTTTGTGAGGATCATTTTATAAGGTACCTATATATCAAATTATCACATTGCACACCTTATATGTATACAATGTTCATTTCTCAACTATGCCTCAATAAAGGTGGGGGAAAATACTGGCTATAAAGAAAATATTGTCACCTAGAAAGTTACATACTTCAAAATATTTCCAGAAGTAGGCATATACTTGTGTTGATAATTGCATAGTGTCTTGTCCTGCTGCATAGGGAGAAAGCAGTGAAATGGTTTGTGTGACTACATCCTAAATCCATTATTTTTCTTTGGTCATTAAACAGGTAAACAATTATATTGAAGTTTAATAAGGACCAAGGTAGGGGATGAAGCTAGGTTGCAAAAATAGAGTCGCGATAGATACATTGTTGAAAGGTTTATACACCAATCTGCAGGGTTTGGAATTTATCGTACAGGTAACAAGTACTATGGAAGGATTACAGCTGGGCAATGGTATTATTAAATACACATTCTGAAAGTATCACAGTGGTGGTAGTGTAGATCTGTTCAAGAGGGGAGATGGAAAGATTTGTTTAAAACCTATTTCAGTATCTAGAAAAAAAATGACAAGGATATAAAATATAGTCCTTTCAATGAAAGAATAAAAAGAAAGGCGATGTCTTCAAGAGACACCTAAGAAATGGCATCTGCAAAATGTTATAACTAAATGAATATGGGGAGGGGGTTATAAATAAGTTTTTAGAGCAACTCCAAGAGATCAGATAATGCCATGATTTGAAACACGGAAAGGGTTCTCTAACATGTCTGTATGTCAAAAGTCACCAGTAAAGTTGCCCTGACCCACTCCTAGATGTTATGAAATAGCAGGACGTGGGTGAAAGCCAGGTATCTGACTTTTTTCCACACCTCAAAGGGGAAACTGCTGGGAATCTGGGGCTGAGAAGCAATGAGATAGGGAATAGAGGAGAACCTGCCAATATGGCTGGTGAAGGAGAAAGATAATCTTTTTGAACAGAATGCAATTTAGTTGCTTGTGGAAATGAAAGCCCAAGAGAAACTGGGTCTCTTCTATGTTATGTGTCTAGCCTAGAGACTGCCACACAAGGGGATCCCAAAAGGGTTTGTTTTATTAAATAGGTGAATTGATCACCAGTAGCCAAAAAAAAAAAAAAAAAAAAAAAAACCCACAGGAATAGATTTTAAAGTAGAGAATACACTGAGACATAACATGTTGTATTAGTCCATTCTCATGCTGCTAATGAAGACATACCTGAGACTGAGTAACTTATAAAGGAAAGAGGTTTAATAGACTCATAGTTCCACATGGCTGGGGAGGCCTCACAGTCATGGGGGAAGACAAAGGAGGAGCAAAGGGATGTCTTACATGGTGGCAGGCAAGACAGCATGTGCAGGGGAACCCTTTATAAAACCATCACATCTCGTGAGACTTAATTCACTATCAAGAGAACAGCATGGAAAAAACCAACCCCCATGATTTAGTAACTTCCCACTGGGTCCCTCCCACAACATGCGGGTATTATTATATTTCAAGGTGAGATTTGGGTGGGGACACAGAGCCAAACCATATTGCATGTCATAGTAGAAAGAGGATGGGCCTTGCAAACAGAAGGGGTTGGCACAGAGCCAGTGAGTGGCAAACTCTACTTTTGCCACTCACTGACTGTGTGGCTTGGAGCAAGTTATAGCCTCTTTAAGATTCAGTTTTCTCAACTTTCAAATATAGAGAATATTGTTGCATTTTCAATGCTCCAAAATAAGTAAATTAATACATGTGTAAATGTAATAATAAATATATAAATTACTTAGAATTGAGTATGAACTCAATAAATGATAATTATTGATGCATTATGTCACTTAGTTGTTAAATTATTGATACAATATTTATAAATATCAATATACTAATCATTATTCTTATGGAGTTTAAAGTGGTTGAGATCTTCTAGGAAAGAATTGTAAGTCAAAGAAGAATTAAGTATGGACTCAAAAAATGATAATTATTGATGTCTTATGTCACTTAGTTGTTAAATTATTGATACAATATTTATAAATATTAATATACTAGTCATCATTCTTATGGACTTTAAAGTGGTTGAGATCTTCTAGGAAAGATTTGTAAGTCAAAGAAGGACAAGAACAGAGGCCTGAGGTACATGAACAATTAAAGGGCAGATAGGAAAAGCAAATAAAAAACAATTGGTGATAAGAGAGGAGATGAGAGGGGAATCAAGATAGGTTTTAGAAAGCAAAGATGAACCAATAATGTCAAATAGAAGGGAGGAGCCAAGTGGGCAGTAGCTGAAAAATGACCATTGTAACTGGCATTGAATTGGTCACTTATCACTTTAGTAACAAGTTACATTGTAGTGATCAGTTGAATTTAGAAGTACATACTAGTTGAAGAAGTACAAATGTGGGTATAGGCTACTCTTTCAAAAACTTTAGTGTTCAATGTACATATGTGTGTGTGTATATATAGTATATATGTGTGTGTGTATGTGTGTGTGTGTATATATATATATATAGAGAGAGAGAGAGAGAGCAGTTGCTAGGGAGAGTCAGAGCCAAGGACACACTGCTAGGTCTTGTGGACAAAAAAATATTGTTGGGTTTTCCAAGGCTGAGCCACAAATTTCCATTCCAGCACCTGAACACTGACTGCCACATACTATTTCTAGTAGATAGTGTTCTTGAGTGGGTGAATGAGTATGATATTCTGGTTAGAGAAAGAGGGTGAATAGAAAAGCATTATAGGATTAGGAGGAATCTTTGCAACAAAGTGTAGTCCAAGATCTTGGGCAGAAGAGGGAATATAAAGGTGGAAGCAGTTCCAGTTTCATCTCTTACCACTACTACTCTTGTTTGGTTTTGGGCTACTAGCGAGTTTGCTTGCCAGGGGCCTTGGCACTAAAGTAAACCCATATTACCATGATAGACTACGGAAAAACAAAAAGACAAAATAATCTCTTTTATATTGACTCATATCGGAATCTGATTGTTGATCTTTTGACTCTTCCACCTTGTTACCTCCTGCAGGCTCACTGATAGATTAATTTCCAGATTTTGGGTCTACAGCTCCAGAAGGAAGGTTGTGAGCTTTCAGTCTTCCTGTGTTCATAGTTATTAATACTAAAGCCTAGATACTATAAAACCAAAACAATAAATGCCACATTCCCAGTACTCTCAATTCAAAAAAAAAAAAAAGCCATCAAGACTACAGGTAATGCCAACAAATGCACAGCGTCTAGCTGGTATCTTGTCACAATTCCTAAACCTGGGAGATTTAGCTGTCCTCTGGCTACACAAGAACACAGTAAGCCTATATACAGATGGATAAAACAGCCTCCTGAAGACATTTTTGTAATGTAAACAAAAAATTAAAAAATTAGATTTAACATACATACAAACTTGCTCCACATTCTTCAAACCACTGACCCCTTTGCTGCAACTGAGGGCTTCTGTCGCAGAGCTTCCCCTGTCCCTGTCTTCTCCGTTGCTCACCTCATCTAGAACCATCTGCTCCATTACAATTGGTCTTTTTGATTTTTCCATGGACTCAGGGTCTTTATGCAGTGTACATAGATGATAAATAAATGAATATATATTTGATAATGATAGCTATGAAGTTAAGTGGTTGGTTCCTCCAAGGAACATATTTAAAGTAAATGAGATGACCAGTCACACAAAGACTTGGGAGAATGCTATCATAGGAACTTCAAGAAATTTACAGCCATCCCACTACTGGGTATATACCCAAAGGATTATAAATTATGCTACTACAAAGACACATGCACACGTATGTTTATTGCGGCACTATTCACAATAGCAAAGACTTGGAATCAACCCAAATGTCCATCAGTGACAGACTGGATTAAGAAAATGTGGCACATATACACCATGGAATACTATGCAGCCATAAAAAAGGATGAGTTTGCGTCCTTTGTAGGGACATGGATGCAGCTGGAAACCATCATTCTTAGCAAACTATCACAAGAAGAGAAAACCAAACACCGCATGTTCTCACTCATAGGTGGGAACTGAACAATGAGCTCACTTGGACTCGGGAAGGGGAACATCACACACTGGGGCCTATCATGGGGAGGGGGGAGGGGGGAGGGATTGCACTGGGGAGTTATACCTGATATAAATGATGAATTGATGGGTGCTGACGAGTTGATGGGTGCAGCACACCAACATGGCAAATGTATACATATGTAACAAACCTGCACGTTATGCACATGTACCCTAGAACTTAAAGTATAATAAAAAGAAAAAAAAAAAAAAAGAAATTTACTGTAAGTGGTAAGGAGATGCCTGGGGAAGGAAGATGGCACATTGCACAGGCATAGACTGGTGGAGTTTCCTGTTACTCTTCAGAGATAAGAACATGAATATAAAGAATACTACATTAGGCAGGGAATGGTGGCTCACATCCGTAATCTCAGCACTTTGGTAGGCCTAGCAGGGCAGATCGCTTGAGCTTAGGAGTTTAGACCAGTCTGGGCAACATGGTGAAATCCTGTTTCTACAAAAAAAACATAAAAGTTAGCCAGGCATGGTGGGGCACCCCTGTAGTCCCAGCTCCTCGGGAAGCTGAGGTGGAAGGATCACTTGAGCCCAGGAGGTCAAGGCTGCAGTGAACTGTGAGCATGCCACGGCACTCCAGCCTGGGTGACAGTGTAAGACCCTGTTTCAAAAGAAAAACACATAAAAAAGAATACTTTGTTTTGTTAGATCATTATAAGCATCCTTCCATGAATTTAAGAAATACAAGATAAAATAAAACTTGACCAGTTCTTACTAATCTGCAAAATCTTTTTCCCTGAGAGAAACCAAAGAAAGGATTACTGTAATGAGGTCTTAACTCCCACATGTTTTCCATTTGTTCTAATCGCTGGTGAGGGAGGGAAGAAAAGGCAAATATTTGAAACCAGTGGAATGCTAGATATAATTTTGTAAAATATCAAGATATTTCTTTAGCATTTTTAATTTTCTCAGGCTTCTTTGGAAACTTTGTGCTACTAGTTGAAATATTATTAAAGGAAAATATATGCAGAATTATGTAGGCACCAGAGATGAAAAGGTCTCATCAAAACAAAGTGTTTAAATAAAAAAGAAAAACGAAAACAACAGAAGGCTTTGAAAGGATCACACAACCTGGGTCAAGCATGCCCACAAAATAGCCAGGGCATTGCTAAACTAACTGCGAGATGACGTTTTGCTTGGTATTTAATGAAGTAGCCCTATAATGTTAGAACATAAAAATGAACATTTGAAGACATTCATTGTAGTACAATCAATGATTTATTTGTATAGGGCCTTCTCTGCCACTTGAGAGTGTTAAAAGTCTACATGGCACATCCCAGAGCCAGCTAGCCAGAAAGGTCACCTCCTGCTTCCCAGCTCTCTCTACCATTCACTGCTCTACCTTTTCATTTTGTTTAAGAACTTATATTTGGCCAGAATTTCTGTGCTTTAGAAATTTTACCCTAATTACTCTCCGAAATTCATTTTCCTGAGCTCTCAGGGTTTCTGCAAACAGACATATAGATAGCAATTTAATATCCCAGTAATGTGATAAAAAGTTAGAACTTTTCAACACTTTGGGAGGTAGAGGCAGGTGGATCACCTGAGGTCAGGAGTTCGAGAGCAGCCTGGCCAACATGGTGAAACCTGGTCTCTACTAAAAATACAAAAATTAGCTGGGCGTGATGGTGGGCACCTGTAATCTCAACTACTCGTGAGGCTGAGGCAGGATAATCTCTTGAACCTGGGAGGTGGAGGTTGCAGTGAGCCAGAATCATGCTACTGCACTCCAGCCTGGGAGACAGAGCGAGACTCCGTCTCAAAAAAAAGAAAGAAAGAAAAAGGGGAAAACTTTTCCTCCATTTTCTATGTGACACAAAACAGGCAACATCACTCTTGAAGAAAACTGGAAACAATGTCTGCATTAGGTAGATGCTCCAAAGGCAGGGGAACATATACCTTCCTCTCCCCTGCCTTCCTCATACAAGGCACAGTGCGCAGGCTGACAGAGAGAGTAAAGCTGATCAATGCTGCCATTTCGTTTCAGTTGAGGCTAAAATATATCCTTATATGTCATCTTAATAATTAACAATTCACTAAAACATGAAGCCATTTTAAAATCACAGAGTTCGGAATTGAATATATCTGATATGGTTTGACTCTGTGTCCCCACCCAAATCTCACCTTGAATTATACTAATCCCCACGTGTCATGGGAGGGACCCATTGAATTGAATCATGGAGGTGGGTTTTTCCTGTGCTGTTCTCCTGATGGTGAGTAAGTCTCATGAGATCTGATGGTTTTATAAAGGGCTGTTCCCCTGCACACGCTGTCTCTTGACTGACACCATGCAAGTCAAGACTTTGCTCTTCCTTTGCCTTCAGCCATGATTGTGAGGACTCCCCAGCCACGTGGAATTGTGAGTCATTTAAACCTCTTTCCATTATAAATTACCCAGTCTCACGTATGTCTTTATTAGCAGCATGAGAACTAATACAGTATCTAATATTCTGAAAATTAGAAAGCTTGCAACGATGAATTCTTGAAGGGCAAGTCCATGTTTTCAAGAAAAGCAGAATATATATTGAAGAACAGGTCACTGCATTTACACCATCGCACATACACACACAAGCACATACACACGTGTGTCCATATATAAATGTGTGTGTTGTTCTTCCAAATACAGAGATCAAATATGCATGTTTTAGGCTTCCCTTACTTTTTTCCACTTCAACAATGCTTAAGGTTGCCAGTGCAAACCTAAGTCCAAGTCTAAGAGATATATTCAGGTCATTCTCCACCAAAATAGTTAACATAATTAGAAAATGTAAAACTGAGTTACCTAAGGGTACATTATAGTAAGTACTCAGGGTCATTCACTTTCGTGGCTAAGCACAAAACAAAATGTACCAACTTCCATAGGAAATAAGCATCTGAGCCCAGTCTGAGCTCCCTAAGCCACAGAGAGTCAAAACTATCCTGAGCTGGATGTAGTCCCAGTTACTCAAGAGGCTGAGGTGCAAGCAATGCTTGCACTCAGGAGTTCAAGGCCAGCCTGCACAACATAGTGAGATCCTGTCTCAATCAATCAATAAATCAAACAATCAATCAATCAATAAATAAAATCCTTCTTAGCCTTCAATTTCAGTTCAATTTGAGGTCATCAAAATAATTGCTCTTGGCTTGCTGCTCTCATTTCTGGGTAATTTGTCAGTGTTTAAGACCACGGCTTCCTTACTTTTTTGTTTCAGATTAGTCCAAAAGTGTGCTCTAATTAAGCTACCATGCATGTTTTTTCCAACAGGAGGACTCTAGTAGAGGGGCACAGGGCCACAGCGGGGCATTCACATGGGCTTTGGAGTATGACAGACATGCTTCATATCTAAAATCTACTGAAGACTCACTCTGTGGCCTTAGGCAAGCTGCTTGACTTATGACCCTTATCTCATCTTTGAAGTGGGAATAATAACAATTGCACAGTTTGTTTAAGAATTAATTTACATAATCGACACATATGGATAGATAAAAACTATTATTAAAAATTGTAGTCATTTATTACCTGATAGGTGTTTACATATCAGAAAGATTAATTTTAAAAACAAAGCTAAATCAATGCCTCCACAGTAAAAAATATCTTAGTGCCATACAGATCTCTAAAGCAGTTGTCCCAAACATTCTTATTCCTTTTTAAATTGTAAAGAGACATATAGAGAGCACTTTAATATCCCAGTAACGTGTTAAAAAGTTGGAACTTTCCAGCACCTTGGGAGGCAAATTAGTTTGCAAGGGTTTGCAAACTAAAACTTGCGGGCCAAATCTAGACCGCACTTGTTTTGTAAATAAAGTTTTATTGGAACAATCACATCAATCATTCATGTTTTTTTTCTGTGGCTGCTTTGGTGCTAGAATGGCAGTGCTGAGTATTTGCAATAGAGACCACATAGACTACAAAGGCTTAATTATTTTCTATTTGGCCCATTGCAGAAAAAGCTTATCAACCCCTGGTTTGCAACATTAAAATGAGTTTTATTATTAGAGAAAAAAAAAAAGCTCCTGTTACCTTTAGCCACATTTACAATTGTAACTTTATCCCAAGCAGCAACAGTGCAGTGACTTTTTGGGTTTGATCTGTGGTGGGCTGGAAAGTGACAGTCTCCTGAAGGGTCTGGAGACAACAAAAAAATCTGGCAGCAAAATGATAATGTATGAGGAAGGCAGAGAAAAAGATTGTTACCATAAATAATAGAAACTAAGCTTTCTTCCCCTGGAAAAATTAACGGCTCCAAACAGAGCCAGGACTAGGATGAGGAGACCAAAGAGACTCACCTTACACACAAATTTAAGGGAACACCAAAAACTGGAATCAAGATAAATAATATTTAAAGTAATATTCTTAAATAAAAATGAATGTGAATAAATTAATGATGATAAAATATCAGAATATTAAACAAGGACAAGATCACTGTTACTGACTTTATTTTGTCTCAGGTTCTAATATGGTGCCATGTGGATCAGCCCAGCTTAGTCCACTGGTAACTGAGCCAGCCAATGTCTTCTGCAGCAGGATCCTAAAAGGATGAACAGTAAAACAACCAGAGCAATTGTGACACAGGTCTTTAGATACTGTAATCAGCACAGCTGCTGATGCATCAAAACATGACCTTAGACCAGACGCAGTGACTCATGCCTGTAATCCCAGCACTTTCAGAGTCTGAGGCAGGAGCATCATTTGAGGCCAGGAGTTTGAGATCAGCCTGGGCAATATAATGAGACCCCATTTCTACAAAAAAAATTTAAAAATTAGCCGGGTTTGGTGGTGCATGCCTGTGGTCCCAGCTACACGGGAGGCTGAGGCAGGAGGATTGCTTAAACTCAGGAGGCTGACACTACCATGAGCCATGTTCACACCTCTGTACTCCAGCTTGAGTGACTGAGCAAGACCCTGCCCCAAAACACAAAACAAAACAAAAAACAACAAAAAAAACACACAACTTGAGTTTTCTCTCTCATCATCCCTATAAACTTTAGTCAAGGTGGGTAACCTCAGCTGACTCAGGAGGCAAGTCCCAGCAGGCTCCTGACCTTCTGCTCCATCTTAGGTAATCAATGTCCCTAAGGCCCATTGCAAACACAATCTCATTCAGAAATTAAAGCAGTCTTGTTTTGAAAAATTAAAATATATAAAAATGAATTTAAGGGCAACAACTCTGACTTGGCAATTTGCCCCTGCCTCAAGCTGAAAACCTGAGATTATAAAGGAGAAGAGAACTTGATTTCCCTGCCTTGCAATGCAGTAATCATCCCGCCCCACCCAAACTCCTTGGTTTCTTATCTCTAGGAGCAGGTGCAGAAAGGAGTGAGAGGGCTGGAAAGACCTTCTTGATACCGTTAAACACAGGTTCTGTGCAACATTGGCCTTACATCTTCAATGGAGACACTCTTGCAGCCCCTATTCAGGCTCTTTGGACATACCCTCCCCAGCGTCTCTGACAAAGTTCCTTGACACAGGTGGATGCTGGTAGCCAACTTGTGACTCTTTCCTCAGCCTCAAAGCAGCCAGCATTTATTTCCTGATTTTTGTTGTTGGAGGCCTGCCATCTCTCCAACTCATACCATTTCACAGGACTCAAGGCAAACCCACCCATCTCTCTCTCCTCTTCACCCACATTTGGTCCATGAGAATCATCTGTTTACTCCTTGCCTTGACAGACTCCAGGATGGCATGGCACCCAATGCAGCCACTTCTTTTTCTGCAGTCATCTTTTGCAAGAGTTAATATTCAGCTCTGCAAGTCTTCAAACTGCAGTTAGAGAGCTAAGAGATGCTCCTGTGGAAGCTTCCTCATTAGATTTGCGGGGTGGTGACTAGACTAGCATCAGAGCACTGACTCTGTACAAAGACATCTCTTCCCAAATCCTTTCCTCTTTCCACTCTGACCTACTTTTATATCCTGTCTGGTTAGAAGTTCATTTGTAAATTCTCCCTATGAAGGGCGGGTCTGATAGCCACTTTGGTATTTTATTGGCACAACAGTAAAAACCAAGACAGAAACAGTTCCTCTTCAACATCTTTTACCATGTTACAAAGAAATCTCAGCCAAGCCCATTATCTAGGTGTGATAACCACAAGGTCATATGTTTGAAGTCATAACCACAAAATAAAAAATCTGGCCGGGTGTAGTAGCTCACAGCTGTAATACCCCAGCACTTTGGGAGGCTGAGGGCAGATGGATCACTTGAGGCCTGGAGTTTGAGACCAGTCTGGCCAACGTGGTGAAATCCCATCTCTACTAAAAAATACAAAAATCAGCCAGGTGTGGTGGTACATGCCTGTAGTCCCAGTTAACAGGGAGAGTGAAGCGTGATAATCATTTGAACCCGGGGGGCAGAGGTTGCAGTGAGCTGAGACGATGCCACTGCACCCTGGCCTGGGCAACAAAGCAAGACTCTGTCTTAAAAAAGAAGACAAAAAATCTGAAGTAATACGGGAAGGAAATAATGTTTTTATACACAGCACAAAGAAATTAAACACCTTGAAAAAAGATTTGACAAATGGCTAACTAGAATAAACAATGTAGAGAAGTTCTTAAAAGAACTGATAGAGATGAAAACCATAACATGAGAACTACGTGACAAATGCACAAGCTTCAGTAACTGACTCGATTATCTGGAAGAAATAGTATCAGCGGTTGAAAATCAAATGAATGAAATGAAGCGAGAAGAGAAGTGTAGAAAAAAAAGAGTAAAAAGAAAGGAACAAAGCCTCCAAGAAATATGGGACTATGTGAAAAGACCAAATCTACGTCTGACTGGTGTCCCTGAAAGTGAGGGGTAAAACGGAACCAAGTTGGAAAACGCTCTGCAGGATATCATCCAGGAGAACTTCCACAACCTAGTAAGGCAGGCCAACATTCAAACTCAGGAAATACAGAGAATGCTACAAAGATATCCCTCAGGAAGAGCAACTCCAAGACACATAATTGTCAGATTCACCAAAGTTGAAATGAAGGAAAAAATGTTAAGGGCAGCCAGAGAGAAAGGTCGGGTTACACACAAAGGGAAGCCCATCAGATTAAGAGCACATCTCTCGTCAGAAACTCTACAAGCCAGAAGAGAGTGGGGGCCAATATTCAACATTCTTAAAGAAATGAATTTTCAACCCAGAATTTCATATCCAGCCAAACTAAGTTTCATAAGTGAAGGAGAAATAAAATCCTTTACAGTCTAAGCAAATGCTTAAGAGATTTTGTCACCACCAGGCCTGCCCTACAAGAGATCCTGAAGGAAGCATTAAACATAGAAAGGAACAACCGGTACCAGCCATTGCAAAAACAGGTCAAAATGTAAAGTCCATCGATGCTAGGAAGAAACTGCATCAACTAACGAGCAAAATAACCAGCTAATATCAGGATGACAGGATTAAGTTCACACATAACGATATTAACCTTAAATGTAAATGGACTAAATGCTCCAATTAAAAGACACAGACTGGTAAATTGGATAAAAAGTCAAGACCCATTAGTTTGCTGTATTCAGGAGACCCATCTCACATGCAGAGACACACATAGGCTCAAAATAAAGGGATGGAGGAAGTTCTACCAAACAAATGGAAAACAAAAAAAGCAGGGGTTGCAATCCTAGTCACTGATAAAACACACTTTAAACCATCAAAGATCAAAAGAGACAAAGAAGGCCATTACATAATGGTAAAAGGATCAATTCATCAGGAAGGGCTAACTTTCCTAAATATATATGCACTCAATACAGGAGCACCCAGATTCATAACGCAAGTCCTTAGAGACTTACAAAGAGACTTAGACTACAATACAATAATAATGGGAGACTTTAACACCCCATTGTCAACATTAGACAGATCAACAAAACAGAAAGTTAACAAGGATATCCAGGAATTGAACTCAACTCTGCACCAAGCAGACCTAATAGACATCTACAGAACTCTCCACCCCAAATCAACAGAATATACATTCTTCTCAGCACCACATTGCACTTATTCCAAAATTGACCACATAGTTGGAAGTAAAGCACTCCTCAGCAAATGTAAAAGAACAGAAATCTTAATAAACTGTCTCTCAGACCACAGTGCAATCAAACTAGAACTCAGGACTAAGAAACTCAATCAAAACCACTCAACTACATAGAAACTGAACAACCTGCTCCTGAATGACTACTGGGTACATAACGAAATGAAAGCAGAAATAAAGATGTTCTTTGAAACCAATGAGAACAAAGATACAACATACCAGAATCTCTGGGACACATTTAAAGCAGTGTGTAGAGGGATATTTATAGCACTAAATGCCCACAAGAGAAAGCAGGAAAATTCTACAATTGACACCCTAGCATCACAATTAAAAGAACTAGAGAAGCAAGAGCAAACACATTCAAAAGCTAGCAGAAGGCAAGAAATAACTAAGATCAGAGCAAAACTGAAGGAGATAGAGACACAGAAAACTCTCCAAAAAATCAATGAATCCAGGAGCTGGTTTTTTGAAAAGATCAACAAAATTGATAGACCGCTAGCAACACTAATAAAGAAGAGAAGAGAGAAGAATCAAATAGACGCAATAAAAAATGATAAAGGGGATATCACCACCAACTCCACAGAAATGCAAACTATCATCAGAGAATACTATAAACACCTCTATGCAAATAAACCAAAAAACCTAGAAGAAATGGATAATTTCCTGGACACTTACACTCTCCCAAGACTAAACCAGGAAGAAGTTGAATCCCTGAATAGACCAATAGCAGGCTCTGAAATTGAGGCAATAATTAAAAGACTACCAACCAAAAAAAGTCCCGGACAAGACGGATTCACAGCCGAATTCTACCAGAGGTACAAGGAAGAGTTGGTACCATTCCTTCTGAAACTATTCCAATCAATAGAAAAAGAGGGAATCCTCCCTAACTCATTTTACAAGGCCAACATCATCCTGATACCAAAGCCTGACAGAGATACAACAACAAAAAAAGAGAATTTTAGACCAATATCCCTGATGAACATCGATGCAAAAATCCTGAATAAAATACTGGCAAACCGAATCCAGCAGCACATCAAAAAGCTTACCCACCATGATCAAGTGGGCTTCATCCCTGGGATGCAAGGCTGGTTCAACATTCGCAAATCAATAAACGTAATCCAGCATATAAACAGAACCAAAGACAAAAACCACATGATTATCTCAATAGATGCGGAAAAGGCCTTTGACAAAATTCAACAGCCCTTCATGCTAAAAACTCTCAATAAATTCGGTATTGATAGAACATATCTCAAAATAATAAGAGGTATTTATGACAAAACCACAGCCAATATCATGCTGAATGGGCAAAAACTGGAAGCATTCCCTTTGAAAACTGGCACAAGACAGGGATGCCCTCTCTCACCACTCCTATTCAACATAGTGGTGGAAGTTCTGGCTAGGGCAATCAGGCAAGAGAAAGAAATCAAGGGTATTCAGTAAGGAAAAGAGGAAGTCAAATTGTCCCTGTTTGCAGATGACATGATTGTATATTTAGAAAACCCCAAATCTCCTTAAGCTGATAAGCAACTTCAGCAAAGTCTCAGGATACAAAATCAATGTTCAAAAATCACAAGCATTCTTATACACCAGTAACAGACAAACAGAGAGCCAAATCATGAATGAACTCCCATTCACAATAGCTTCAAAGAGAATAAAATACCTAGGAATCCAACTGACAAGGGATGTAAAGGACCTCTTCAAGGAGAACTACAAACAACTGCTCAGTGAAATCAAAGAGGACACAAACAAATGGAAGAACATACCATGCTCATGGATAGGAAGAATCAATATCGTGAAAATGGCCATACTATCCAAGGTAATTTATAGATTCAAGGTAATTTATAGCTTAATTCAACCCCATTAAGCTACCAGTGACTTTCTTCACAGAATTGGAAAAAACTGCTTTAAAATTCATATGGAACCAAAACAGACCCCGCATTGCCAAGACAATCCTAAGTCAAAAGAACAAAGCTGGAGACATCACGCTACCTGACTTCAAACTATACTACAAGGCTACAGTAACCAAAACAGTATGGTCCTGGTACCAAAACAGAGATATAGACCAATGGAACAGAACAGAGCCCTCAGAATAATACCACACATCTACAGCCAACTGATCTTTGACAAACCTGACAAAAACAAGAAATGGGGAAAGGTTTCCCTATTTAATAAATGGTGCTGGGAAAATTGGTTAGCCATAAGTAGAAAGCTGAAACTGGATCCTTTCCTTACTCCTTATACGAAAATTAATTCAAGATAGATTAGAGACTTAAATGTTAGACCTAAAACCATAAAAACCCTAGAAGAAAACCTAGGCAATACCATTCAGGACATAGGCATGGGCAAGGACTTCATGTCTAAAACACCAAAAGCAACGGCAACAAAAGCCAAAATTGACAAATGGGATCTAATTAAACTAAAGAGCTTCTGCACAGCAAAAGAAACTACCATCAGAGTGAACAGGCAACCTACAGAATGGGAGAAAATTTTTGCAATCTACTCATCTGACAAAGGGCTAATATCCAGAACCTATAAAGAACTCAATCAAATTTACAAGAAAAAAACAAATAACCCCATCAAAAAGTGGGGAAAGGATACGAACAGACATTTCTCAAAAGAAGACATTCATACAGCCAACAGACACATGAAAAAATGCTCATTATCACTCACCATCAGAGAAATGCGAATCAAAACCACAATGTGATACCATCTCACACCAGTCAGAATGGCAATCATTAAGAAATCAGGAAACAACAGGTGGTGGAGAGGATGTGGAGAAATAGGAACACTTTTACACTGTTGGTGGGATTGTAAACTAGTTCAACCATCGTGGAAAACAGTGTGGCAATTCCTCAAGGATCTAGAACTAGAAATACCATTTGACCCAGCCATCCCATTACTGGGGATATACCCAAAGGATTATAAGTCATGCTGCTATACGACACATGCACATGTATGTTTATTGTGGCACTATTCACAATAGCAAAGACTTGGAATCAATCCATATGTCCATCAGTGACAGACTGCACTAAGAAAATGTGGCACATATACACTATGGAATACTATGCAGCCATAAAAAAGGATGAGTTTGCGTCCTTTGTAGGGACATGGATGCAGCTGGAAACCATCATTCTCAGCAAACTATCGCAAGAACAGAAAACCAAACACCAAATGTTCTCACTTATAGGTGGGAATTGAACAATGAGATCACTTGGACACAGGAAGGGGAACATCACACACCGGGTCCTATTGTGGGGAGGGGGGAGGGGGGAGGGATAGTATTAGGAGATATACCTAATGTAAATGACGAGTTAATGGGTGCAGCACACCAACATGGCACATGTATACATATGTAACAAACCTGCACGTTGTGCACATGTACCCTAGAATTTGAAGTATATATATAAAAAAAAAGAATTGGAAGAGAAGGATATATTCTCTATACAATACAAAATGGAAAACATAGACATTAAATTGACCTTATTAAACAGATCATTTATACCTTTATCATTTATCTGACTTAGCAGTGCTAATAAAGATATCTTATAATAGAAAAAAAAGAACCCGAATAAATGAATATTGTTTTTGATTAATCATGCTTATTATATTAATCAGTAGCAAAAAATAATAATTAATTAATTAAATAAAACCTACCTACCCTGAAGCATTTAAGGTATTCCTAAAGATTTAGGGAGAGGAAAATCTGCTCATTTGGTGATGCTCCATCAGAGTAATTACCTGGAGAACTGATGTAATAACGCGATGACAGCAGGCCATGCTCAATATGTTGCACTTTTAGTGCAGTTGGGGAAACTGCAGCTGTAGATTTTGCTCATCTTTCAGCTTAAGAAATTAAAAGTTTTCCTCAGTTGGTAACATTAATGATCAGAATATTTTGCTACCGAATCTTGAAATTTAATCTAGCCATCTGGATCTTTTGGAGTTGCTTTTTTGAGTGTTTTAAATCTTAATTCCTGAATGCATCTTCAAACAACAGATGCTACAATATATACAGTACAAATAAAAGTTTTCACCTGCCTCCATGTTTTTACCAGTTCTGCTTGCAGGTATTAATGCCATCTCTATGCTTTCTAGACTTGCATTCCCCTTATCCTTGCTTCTCACACCACTGGACTTGTGGTCAAGCCTATTCCAAACTGACACTCACACACAAGTTTCAAGAAAACGCTATATGAAAGAATAGATGAATCTTACATTTTCTTCTAATTTGGCTTCCTAATGTAATGCTTTGGTGTGATTTGAGTTCATTTTATGACACAGTGGAGCTTTTGAGAAGTTTCTTATGTGAAGTTTTCAGGGTCCATGTCATTCATTGCCTACTTTATTATTATTATTATTATTATTATTATTATTATTATTATTATTATTGTTATAAAAGAAGAAATAGGCATCCTGTGGGATAAGGGAATAATCAGGGAGATAAAAGTGGTCGCGGTAGGGTAAGAAATGCAGTATGGATTTTATCAGAGTTCCTTCAACTCAATCCTTTCACACTTCCTTGTCCCCCAAACTAATCTTAACCATTTTCCACTTTTTTTCTTTTCTTTTTTTTTTTTTTTTTCTTTTTTAAAGACAGAGTCTTGCTTTGTCACCCAGGTGGACTTCAGTGGCACCATCTTAGCTCACTGCAGCCTCGAACAGCTGAGCTCAAGCAATCTACCCGCCTCAGCCTCCGAAGTAGCTGGGACCACAGGCATGGATCTCCATGCCCATTCAATAAAAAAAAAAAAAAAATTGTTTTGAGAGACGAGGTCTTACTATGTTTCCCAGGCTAGTCTCAAACTCCTGGGATCCAGTGATCCCACCTCTTGGGCTCCAGTGATCCTACCACCTTGGTCTACCAAAATGTTGGGATTATAGGAGTCAGTCACTGCACCTGGCCTGTCACCACTTTTCTTATGGAAGGAGGAAGTGGGGATGTGGCACTTACCACCCTAGGCCTGGACTCATGGCTCCCTCCTGGCCCCCAAGTTCATGTCTCAGGCTCTTCTAGGCATATGGGCAACTTATGTTATCTCAACCTGTCTGTCTGGAGCCGTGGAGAATTCACAGCATCAGCATGGTCTAGCCTTGAGCCCAGCACCAAGTGCTTAGCCATACTCCAAGAACTTTCTGGAAAGCTTATTCTGCATTGACACCCCAATACAAAAGTTTTGCTGCTGATTTATCTCGGTTATCATTTTCTTAGTCAGAGGCATTTCTAAGGATTGTTTTGTCACTTCTCCCATCTTTTTATTGCTAATTCAAATGAATACAATATGAAAGAAAAGAACAGCAAAAGCCCTGTTTGAAAGAAATATTCCCTTGCAAGGCCTATGTGGCTTTTTAAAACTAGGAATCCTTTTAAAACAGTCTTGTGGCTATCTTCAACCATTTGCATAACTATTTGCCCACTCAACAAACATGACTTCCCAGTAGTTAGTAAAAGAACTCTCTGAGCTCATAAGGATCTCAAATGCAGCTAAAGAAAAAAGGAGATGAAGCTGCCTTTATGGCATTTCTACCCCAGATCCTAAATTTAGCATCATTAATCTCCTCCCTTTAAGTTAAAAAGTTCTTTAGGTTCAATCACTCTTTACCTATCTCATTCTATACTTCCTGTTAACTTGATTCTCTGTGCTCAGAAGCCTCAAAATATCTAGGAAAAAAAAGAACCAACGCTTCCAAATATTCAGATGTTTGATGCCACGTGCAGATTAAACAGCTGGGGTGGGGGCAGTTTGAATTTTATCCAGATGCATTTAAATTGTGTACACTCACCCCTAGCCCTTGTTTTTAGGTGCTCAGGGACATAATTCTTTGAAATAAAATAACTCAACGTTTTAGTCCTTACATAACTGTCTTTATTTACTCATCACTTCTTGTTAACGAGATCACATATACATACAATGTGCCAAAAGTAATTTCTGCCCAAATGGGTATATCATTTATAAAATATTCAGTGTAGGCCGGGCACAGTGGCTCATGCCTGTAATCCCAGCACTTTGGAGGGTGAGGCGGGCAGATCACTTGAGGCCAGGAGTTCAAGACCAGCTTTGCCAACATGGCGAAACCCTGTCTCTACTAAAAATACAAAAATTGACCAGGTGTGGTGGTGCATGCCTATAGTCCCAGCTACTAGGGAAGCTGAGGTGGGAGAATCCTGTGAACTTGGGAGATGGAGGCTACAGTAAGCCAAGATTGTGTTACTGCACTCCATCCTGGATGACAGAGCGAGACTCCGTTGCAAAAAAAATAAATAAAATATTCAGCGTAAAAATTATATTTTGACTGAAAAGCAATTAAAGATGACTAAATAAGCTCTTTGTGCTTTAGAATTTCCCCCTCAGTATACCCTGTCCTAGTTTCTTGTGTCTGTCGCCCTTGTTAACTTGTGTGTTCTCACATTTACCCCAACAATGCAAGTCTGTAAAGGCAAAGTTTCTTGAGAGGACCCTGATGTGAGCTGGTGATTCCTTGGGTTTATTGTCAGCTGTGTCATTCGGTATGGCCTGGCTGATACAGTAGAAAATTGCTGCATTCCATCAAGCCATTAAACACGGAGGCTTAGAGTTAATCCAGGGCTCACTAAAATTTTTCATATAACCTCTAGGTGCTAATCTTCTTGATAGGAGGTTGCTCCGTGCCCTCCAACATTTGAGACCTGGATGTGTGCACAGAACAAGTTTCATCCACGACTCACGGACTCCTGCTGATGATTTACTTTTCTGCGTTAAGCCTGCTAAATTCTAATGCTATAATTCTGTAGCTGTGTCCCCCAAACTATTATGTAATCAACCCGAATGCCAGCTGTCCAGGATTTACTAAAGCGGTCATCTTAAAGGAAGCTTTGAGCAAAAAATGGTAGACAGCACTGATGTCTCAAATGATTAAAACTAGCTTCCTAGTGTTTTTTTCTATTAGTCTTGTCTTCATTATTTTTGTCATGGTTTCACTGAAGATGAGAAGCATGAAAAGTGGGATATTCTTTATTTCATGCCTTATGGTTTCACATGAATAAGCTGTTCGACTGAAGGAATGTAATCAGTGATAAAGGCAACAGTACAAATACAGAACTTGGTTCTCTACCCTGGAAAATGAAAGAAAGGAAAAGAAAAACTCATTTGATGATGTCAATCTAAGATTTTTGAAAAGTAACAGACCCTTATAGATCCATTGGTGGCAGGGAAATAAAAACATTCTTGCATGTTTCTATTTTTTTTTTTTTTTCTTTTAAAGTAACAGAAGTAACAGAAAAGATCTGTTTACCTTCTTTCCTTTATGAAATCATGGCAATGACCTTAGGGCAAAAATATTGGAATTCGTTGCTGGTGGACTGCTTGAGACAGCATGATTGATTAGTACACCATCTACCCTCTATCTCTTTTTCAGATCACATCTAACAGCATGCTTCTTACCTTTCTCATGCCTTTTAATTTAGCTCAGTTTTCATGGCTGGCCTTATAGTTGAATGCATTTATTTATTCACTTGATGATTTTATCTTTCTTTTTCCTAGCCTCTCAACCCAATACACCTTTTTTATATCATGTAAAACAGAGCAGTTTGGGGCGTAACACAGATAAAACACTCCACGGGAAACAATGTCTTAATTAAGTAATTATGTCCACGTTGCTACTCAGTGAAGTATCCTTAACCGCAGAGTAGGTTCTCACAGGTGAATGCATACATGGTACCTATAAGCTTGGAGAAAGGCTTTGTACATTGCACTGTCCATAAGAAGCCACTTTAAGTGCTCTATTTTATGAATGACTTCCGTACCCACGGGAAACAGACGGTCAACTCTAGGGCCTGATGGAAACAGTGATCCTTCAGCCATGATGAAACCACAAGAATATTTATCTTCTCTAGAGTAGCCACAACTGCAGAGAGTTTACTAAAAGTGCCCAGTAATATTTAATATCTACCCAACCCCTTTTTGAAAATGCTCTCTCCTACATCCTTCTTCGTTCTCCATTCCCACTCCCTACTCACCAGCGGCAGTATGTTTTTAACAATATTAACATAGAGCTCATTGCCAAGCTGCTGGGCAGTGAAAACAGGAGAGCAGAGAGCATTCTCACTTCTGGGCCTTCCACCACTTATCCCTGTTGCATCAAGTGGTAAATGAAGTTTCATTATCCTGTGGAAGCAATACTAGGACTATGAGGTGTGAAGAGTTGAAATAACATTCCTAGTGTAATCTTTCTGGTGAATCATGAACGACACAGATGCACTGGCTGAACTGCAATTTTTTATTTTATATATTCAAGGTATATAGCATGATGTTTTGAAATACATATCCACCACTGGGAAATTTATTGTTTTAAATAGGAAATTAGGTTGTTTGTTTTGAAGACTATCAAAATAAAGATTTTTTGGAGGAAAGGGAAGTGCATTTGTTGAGTGACTACATTTCAGGCACGTATTCAAAAAACATCTTCCATACAGGTATTATTATCTTCACTTTATAAATAAAAAATCTGAGATTCATAATGATTAAGTTTCCCAATTTAACATCTCTAAAAACTGAGAGAGATTCAAATACAGCAGTCTCTGTGCAAACCACATGCTTTTCAAACTCCCCTGGCTGATAATTTCAGAATACAATTTGTTCACAGATTGGAAATTGCCAATGTTAAATATAAAAAAGTGCAATCATGGGGTTTATTTTGCCATTAACAAAAATTAAAACAAAAAGAACAAATCTATAATCCTGCCAACAGAATAAATCAAGCTGTTTTCATTTCTCTGTATTTCGTTTCAGGCTTGTTTTATGTCCAAATTTTGGCTCTGCAACTGAAAAACCATGAGATCTTTGGCAAATTGTTTAATTTCTTGATACCTGAGTTTCTGCATCTGTAAAAATGAAGGTAATTTTAGTACCTTCTTCACAGTATTGTTATGATCATTTAATTAGATAATAAATATAAAGTGCTTGGGATGGTGCCTGCCACATGACAGAAACTTGGTGTTAACATTATTTCTACTTGTGAGCATTGCACAGATTCACAGCCGAGTAGCTACCTACCCTGCCTCAGGTTAATTCTAGAAGTATCTATTTTCCTGTGAGCTCCCTCCAACTAAGTAGTAGGAAGAAAAGTTTAAGCCTGATCATCATGGAACATTTATGCCTGTTTGGGTTTAAACTGTCTCATGAAAGTCAGTCAGTACCTTTCTGAGAAATACTCTTTGACTTTTAGGTCCTCCCCATTTACACCTCCACCATCCCACTGCTCCCCAAGATGGTGCCTGGCGTATGAGAGCACCATGAGCCCACAGGGCCAGGGCACACTCTGGACTGGAAATCCACAGGACACTGACTGCATCCCTATTGGGCTCCAATGAAGGGAGGCTGACCTGGGCCTCCCTTCAGCAGAGACCAAGTCCGTGGGTCCTGTATTAATTTCCTATTGCTGCTGTAACAAAGTACCACAAATCTAGTGGCTTAAAATAATGCCTCTGTATGATCTTATAGGGGAAAATGTTCCCTTGCCTTTTGCAGATTCTAGAAGGCACATTCCAAGGCACATTCCACATTTTTAGATGCCTATATTCCTTGGCTCATAACCACATCATTCTGACTTCTGGTCCCATGACCAAGTCTCCTTCTATGACTCTAACACTCCTGCCTCCCCTTACCCCTTTCTAAGGGCCCCTGTGATCACACTGGACTGATAAGGATAATCCAGGACAATCTCCATCCCAAGATACTTAACTTCATCACATCTGCAAAGCCCTTTTGCCATCTAAGGTAATATATTCACAGGTTCAAGGGATTAGGAAAAGGACATCTTAAGAGAGGTCATTATTCTGCCTACCAATGTCCGTTACTTTGGTGTCTACTGAGCAAGCAGCAGTGCATTTGTGACTTGTTTTGCCTTAGACAGAGACGGGCGACCTTCCTGTATTTTTGACACCATCTTAGCTCTCATCTTCCTGGGTCTCAGTCACAGCTTTTAAGTAGCTCCTCATTGAACTGAACATCCCATAGATTATGTGTCAAGATCTTTTACGACACAAGGCAAACTCCTCATGAAAGTCTCTAACCAGTAGATCTATACATGTATATATAACAATTCATGTGTATACACACAAACACACAGATTTATGCATATTTATATGTATATGTCAGATATGTATAGATATATAACAATTCATATGTGTGTGTATAAAGAGATTTATCATGCGATTATGGAGGCTAAATCTCATGTTTCATCCACAAGCTTGAGACCCTAGAAGGCCAGTGATACATTTCAGTCTGAGACCAAAGACCTGAGAACCAGAAGAGGTGATGATGTAATCCCAGTTTAAGGGCAGGAGAGGACTGATGTCCAGCTCAAGCAGGCAGGTGGGAAATAAGAGGGGTGAATTCCTCCTCCCTCCACTTTTTCTTCTATTCAGGCCCTCAAACAGATTAGATGATGTCCACCCACGTGGAGGAGACTATCTACAGTACTGAGTTCACTGATTCAAATGCTGACCTCATCTGGAAACACCTGCTGACTCATCCAGAAATCATGTTTAATCTGGGCACCATGTGACAAAGTGAAGCAGACACATAAAATGAGCCATCACAACTTTCAGCCACATCCTTACTCTCTCACAGCTCAGATTGCATATTCCCTCACCCTGGACCCCATCCCATGCCAATGGGAGCTCATGGTGGCTCCATGGCTCTCAGTCACCAAAGCTTATCCTGCTACCCTGTGTTGCTGTAAGTTTGCTGTGCATGACAGACTTCTCCATTTTCCACCACGCCAAGTTCCAAATAGAGAGCAGGACATGAAAGCCTCCTGTTTTTGGTGACCTTCCTGTATTTTTGACACCATCTTAGCTCTCACCTTCCTGGGTCTCAGTCACAGCTTTTAAGTAGCTCCTTGTTGAACTGAACATCCCATAGATTAACGTGTCAAGCTCTTTTCCAACACAAGGCAAAATAGTGGTATCTAATAACACCCACTCCCTGCAATATTTCTGATCTGAGGGGAGGTAATGACAGGCATACCTCATTGCTACACTTTCTGGAACTCCTTCTCTGTCTCCATAGGAATGGAAAAAGCAGGGAATTAGTTTCCTTTTTCTGTCCTCCAAGAAATAAAATCCTATTCCTTCCCAAAGTAGCATCTGCCTTTCCCTCTATCCTGGAACCACATGATGGGGTGGGACACAGAGAAAGAAGAGTTACTGGCCCAGGCACGGTGACTCACACCTGTAATCCCAGCACTTTGGGAGGCAAGGCAGGTGGATCACTTGAAATCAGGAGTTCAAAACCAGTCTGGC
>NC_045451.1:18277440-18290455 GCF_002776525.5 Piliocolobus tephrosceles | reverse complement strand
GCCGGTGAGCGAAGGCCGAGCCCCTGCCCCGCCCCCCAGCCGGGGGGGAAAAAGAAAGAAACAAAAAAAAAAAAAAAAAAAAAAAAAAAGAAAGAAAGAGTTACCAATAATGGAAAATCATGAAAAATTGTCTTTGTTACAGGGACCATTTTATTTCCTTTTTGTATTTCTTGCTTTATCATAGTAATTTTTTTGGTTGGCTGAATCATCTTTATAATTATTGTTTGTCTACAACTGCATCATATTTCTTTATATGAAAAACATTTTAAGCATTCTAGGAGTATGAGGAATATATAAATTGTGCATGGAGTTATAATTTTCTCTTTGAGTTTGTTTTCTTAGGGTAAATACCCTTAATTGAAATTATTGTGTTAAGAGTACAAATGTTTATAATTCTTAAACCATCATTTCAGGTTGATTTCCAAAAAAGTTATTCCCATTTACATAATAGCTGCAAGATATGCATGTGAACATTTCATAGCATGTTTTATAGGATGTGATGTGATCTTTTTTTTAAATTTTGGGGTAATCATGATAATAAATAAGTGTAACAATTCATATTCTGGACCAAGTAGTATTTCAGCATTTTTCATGTATAGTTAATACATGCATAAAAATACATTAAATTCTCATAGTATGCCTGTGCCATATTTTTACTCCATTTAACATATGAAAAACCTGAAGCAGAAAGATTAAATAATTTTTCCAGGATCACATTAACTAGAATCTGAGGTGATTTCATAGATGCCCTTAAATGTAACTTATTTGTGGCTTAGTTGAACATTTTTCCATATGCATATTAACAAATGATATCTCCTGTTACAAGAATCTTTGGGGGTTTCATTGGGTGTTTTTTGTATTTTTTTTTACCAAAGAAAAAGTATGAGCTTTTTATGTAATATATGCTAACCTTTTGCCTGTTATTTGTATGATAGATATTTTCAGTCTATTATTAATAACTTTTTATATGTTTAGTCTACCTGCTATGTTAAAAATATGACTATTCATATAACCTTTTCCCAGTGCTTTTTTTTTAAAAGAAGGAATATAAGATGAAATCTTGTAGACTGGTTTCTAAAAAAATAGCCTACTGGGACTTCCTAATACTCAAAATTACACATAATATCTAAAAGGACATTTCATCATATATAACATTAATTTATATCACCTGGCATGCAGTGAGCCGTATTTCTTTCAGTGGCTAAGCTGTTGCCAGGTTCTAAATTAGGCTCCTTATGAAAGCTGATTAACCCTTTCAGGATAGCAGTGCAGCAGTGAGTACAGACATTGCATTAGCAACGGCAGGGATGTTGTATTCACTACTAGAGCAAGACGTCACCCAAGGAAAGCAGTGGTGCGTGGTCACTGGATTCCTGCCATCCCGACAGGTTCCCTGCCTCCTGGGCTGAATGCAGGGGATGCTCTTAGTTCAACTGTGACTGGCAGCGTAGCCAGTGTTGAGTCATTTGACTCAACACTGCAGTACATATCTGTAAGAGTCAGGGTTCTCCTAAGAAAGAGAGCCAGAAGTAGTAACACAGTGTGTGCATGCGTGTGTGTGTGTGTGTGTGTGTAAAGTCATGTGCCACATAATGCAGTATCAGTCAACAACAGACCACAGGTAGGAAGGTAGTCTATCAGACTATAATAAAGCTGAACATTTCCTGTTGCCACGTGACATCGCAGCTATCACAGCACAATCACTTTATTTTTCTTAGATTTAGTGTCGCCTAAGTGTACAGCACTTATGAAGTCTACAGTAGTCTTCATCAATGTCCTAGGCCTTCGCTTTCGCTCACTGCTCCCTCACTCACTCACCCAGAGCAACTTCCAGTCCTGCAATCTCCATTCATAAGTGCCCCAGATGGCTGTACCACTTTTTAAAAATCATTTGTATTGTGTTTGCACAGTGCCTTTTCTATGTTTAGATATGGTTAGATATACAAATACTTCCTGTTTTGTTCAATTGCCTACAGTATTCACAACAATAACAGTCTGTATGGGTTTATAGCCTAGGATCAACAAGCTCTATCATATAGCCTAGGTACACAACAGGGTACACCATCTAGGTTTGTGTAAGTACACACTATGATGTTCTCGCAACTATGAAATCACCTAACAATGCATTTTCAGAATGTATCCCCATCACTAAGTGACACAACTGTGTGTATATAAAGAGACAGCAAGATTTATTATGAGAAATTGGCTAACACAATTATGGAAGCCGAGAAGTCCCATGATTGGCCACTTGCAAGCTGTAGACCCAGGAAAGCTGGTGGCATAATTCAGTTCAAGTCAGAAGGCTTGACAGCCAAGGAAGCCAGGAGTGTAAACCCCATTCCAAAGACCAGAGATGAGATGAGATGTCCCAACTCACACAGCCAGGTAGGAAAGAAAGGAGAATACCTCCTTCCCTTCCTTTCTTTCTATTCAAACTCTCAATGGTCTGGATGATGGCACACCACCTAGGGAAGGGAGATCTTCTTTACGGATTCAAATGCTAAACTCATCCAAAAACACCTTCACGGACATACTCAGAAATAATGTTTAATTTGGGAACCCCAGGGCCAACCAAGCTGACTCATGAAATTAGCCATCACAATGCCCAAGAACTCAGTGCAGATTAGAAACTTGACAAGATCCTGGTCTGTTCTTGACAGGATGATAAAACGTATAAATTTTGCTTATTCTGTTGCAAAGCTTCTCTCACTGTTAACTTTCCTCTTCCTGCACCATCAATTTCTCCACCTCTGCCATCAAATCCCAGCTACACTGACACTCCTACCTAACTCATCAAATTCAGTCTCCAGAATTGGTTCTAGCATCATTTATTCAATCAAAATATTTATTAAGCACCTGTTATGTGCTAACAGTTGAGTTAACAATAGTGATCAAGACACAGTTCCTCCTCTGAAGCTGCTTACAATTCACACCTTGGTATAAATCCTATCTACATTCTGTCTTCCCAAGAGTATATTGCAAATTTAGTTCATCTTGTAAATTAGATTTCAGTGAGGACTAAACTCTGATCTTTTTTCTTTTCTTGACAAATTCCTATTGAAGGGGCCTGGACAGTTACACCCTACAACCCATGAAGTCTCATCAGACGGGTTTCATTTAACACTCTATAATGTGGCTCACTTTCCAACCTGACCCCGGCATAACATCACACAACAAAGAAGGAAATCAGAATATTTAAACTCCAATCATGTTTCTCTGCCCTATCTTGAAACAGTCCTGCAACGTCGTCTCTTGTGGGAGAAAATCTACATTATGTAGAGAATCTCCTTTCCCTCTTCCAGGGCTTTTTCCTGATCCAGGGGAGAATCAACTAAGAGTCTGACCCCTTTTTAAGTCTGATAAGAAACATGTACAATCTATTCTCTGCAGCCTGCCACCTAAAGGCTTCATCTGCATAATAAGAACCTTGGTCTCCACAATCCCTTATCTTAACCCAGACATTTCCTTTCTATTGATTCCAGATCTTTAGATAAACTCTTTCCTCCAACTGCCAATCAGGAAATCTTTGAATCTGCCTATAATCTGGAAGTCCCCCTCTACCACCTTCCGGACCAAACCAATGTACTTCTTACGTGTATTGATTGATGTCTTATGTTCTCCTAAAAAGAATAAAACCTAGTGTGGCCTGACCACCTTGGATACATGTTGTTGGGGTCTCCTGAGGGCTGTATCAAGGGCCATGGTCACTTGTATTTGGCTCAGAATAAATATCTTCAAATATTTTACAGAACTCAACTTTTTTCATCAACATCAGGTATTATTAATTAGAAGCTGGTAATAGTTTAAGAGTAAAAAGCCTTCCTGATGCCCTCTCCAATCTCTCTTTTCCTCCTTCCTTTTCTCTCTCTCTTGCCCCTTCTCTTATTCTCTCTCATCTTATATATCCCTAGACACATTCTCAATATAGGCTTTCATAACTCCGATGTTTTCTAATTTGTTATAAAGGAAAAAGTGAATTGAGTGTCAAATTCACCATACTACTTATCCAATGAAGAAATCAATAATAAAATGTTTTCCGATGTAAAGTTTGTGTCGCATAAAGATGAGAAACAGCTAGATGAAAATAGACAGAGCAACATTGTGGGAAATATATTATGAAAGTCTACACACACAGTGAATAACTTATGATGGCTACAGACTATTCTAACCTTTATCTTCAGAAGGGAGCAATTACTCACAGCCATGTGGTGCGTATGAATTATCATTACTCACTTGTGAAAGTAAATGTGTAAATGTCACTGTAGGCACTAATAGTCATGCGATATCGCTCTACTTTTAATAGAATATTCGTGCTCATACTGTTGGTACATTTGTATGCATTAAAGAATGTTTTATTACAAAGGAAAGGGTAAAGAAAGAAAAAAAATTTTTTTTAATTAAAGAGGAAGGTAGGGAAAGACAAAAATAGTAGTAGAGAAACAAATGGTGATACTCTGTTGAGTGAATACTAGGTGTTTTTAAGTGAATTATCTCATTTAATATTGGTTTTTAAATGCATGAAGTAGCTTCTTTGTTAGAAACTGTTCTCCAGAAAAAAGAAACAGAACCAATCAAATATATGTGTGCATGCGTGTAGGTGCGTATGTGTGTGTGTGTATATGTGTACATATAGAGAGAGACAGAAACAGAAAGACAGAGAGAGATTTATTTTAAGGAACTGGCTCATGCAATTGTGAGGACTGCAACTGTGAAATCTTAAGGGCAGACCAGCAGGCTAGAAATTACAGTCTCAAGTCTGAAGGTTATAAAATCAGGCAGAGTTTCTGTGTTGCAGTGTGGAGGCAAAATTCCTTTCTTTTCTGGGAATCTTGATCTTTCCTCTTATGGCCTTTAACAGATTGGATTAGGCCCACTCACATTATGAAGGGTAATTTACTTAACTCCACATCCACCGTTCACAGAAACATCTACACTGGTATTTGTCTAAACAACTGAGCACCAAAGCCTAGCCAAGCTGACACATAAAATTAACCATCACATCTTCATTTTCAGAAATAGGACAATCAAGGTACAGAGATGCTAATACCACATACCGGGGCACACAGGAATCATGGCACACAGGGAAGGAGCAGTGTACAAGCTTTGGAAAATGTCTACCTATGCATCCCAGCTGTGCCACTTAACCACGTGTGGAAACCTGGGGAATTAACATGTCTGTGCCTTAGTTCTCTCGCCTGTAAAAGGAAATATTGGGCATACTTTTCATGGTTGTTCCAAGGACTCAAGGAGATAAGGTTTTTGGAATACTGGGCATGGACTATAAACAGGTCCCCTAGCAATCCTGTGCTTCTTTATCATCCCTCCCAGGGAAGAACCAGATTCAAGTTCAAGGTTGGCTAACTTCAAGCTAATCTGCTAATTAATAAAATGCATGTCCCAGTGACAAGAATATGAAACACTAATTTGTTTCACATTGAAGTGGTACATGCTGTGTGTTTATGCCATTACTAGAGCAAACACTGGAATATCATTTGATATGTATCTGAAGCCTTCTATCAGGCTCCAAGATAACAAAGAGGCAGTTTTTTTTTTTTTCTTTTTTCTTTTTTTTTTTCAGAAAAATCAGTAAAACAAGGTTATTACCCTCAGAGCAGTTTATAATCCAGTCTGGAAGGCAAAACATGTGTGTGCATCACACAAAGTCCGGAACTAAGCAGCTCAAGGGGCACATGGGAGCCCTGACATTAGAGCCCATGTCACAGCCAAGTATCCCCTCATAAGGACTGACACAAATATCAAAGAATAACAGATTCATTATGACTTCCAATAGTTTGAGGGAGACACAGTCTTTGTAGGTATGTAAGAGCCATCTCTGTGAGTAGCAGGTAAGGTAATACAATGTACAAAGCATGTCAAACTGTTAAGTCATCATATATGCCATGATACAATACCAATAACCCAAGGAAATTGCAGTGGCTAATGGCCAACTTGCTGCAGGGTCAGGGCCCACTGTTTTACTTCGTGCTGTTAAATGACAAACATTAACCTACCAGTCATAATCTGTTCTATTGGAATCGTGATTTGATAAAGCATAGTTTCAGGTATAGATATAGCAGGGTGCAAAAGTATGTATCAGCAATATGCAATCTATTTTTGTTATTCTTTAGTTTTAAAACATAGGGCACAGTGGCTCATGCCTGTAATCCCATCATTTTGGGAGGCTGAGATGGTCAAATAACTTGAGTTCAGGAGTTCGAGACCAGCCTGGGTGACATGATGAAGCCCCATCTCTACATAAAACAAAACAAAAGAAAACAAAAAATTAGCCAGGTGGGGTGGCGTGGTGTGTGCCTATACTCCCAGCTACCGGGGAGACTCAGGTAGTAGGATAACTTGAGCCTAGGAGGACAAGGCTGCAATAAACTTTGTTCGTGCCACTGCACTCCAGACTGTATGAGTGAGAGAGTGAGACTCTGTCTCAAAATAAATATAAATAAATAAATAGAGGTAAACAAGAGAGCCTTTCTGTTTTATGTTTTGATCCATTATATGAACTAGAGAAGAAAAAAATAAATAAAAGCAATTAGCTACAAAATATAAGGCTTTTTTGTTTGTTTGAATGCCTTCAAAAGGATAAATTCTTACTTTTTTCTGCATTGCAAACATCTTCCTACGTATTGGAGGTGAGCAACACATTAATTAATAATCACAATTCGCTGGTGTTTATATGCAAAGTACAATTTAATTCATCAAATGTTCTTTTTTTTGAACCTAAAATTGTAATTTATTGTTGTTTCGGTACAAGCCTTCAGTTCTCTACTCTCACCTACACCTGACCATCCACTAGCTCTCTAGTGAACTCCTCGTGTTTTAAGACATCATTCAATTATGTCCTCCTCTACAAAGCCTCTCCTGTCACCTCTCCCTGTACCTAACCAAAAAGTAGCACTGATTTCTCCCTGGGGTGTAACCCTTGTGTATTGTATGTTGTGTACAGACTTTTAACAGAGTATCTGTAACACTTCATAGCACTATTTTGTTACACAGCTGCTTCCTATCAAATGACATATATATTTCTTGGGACCAGGGACTGTATTTTATTCATTTTCTGTTTCTAATACCTACAGCATACTTTGAATATATTAATTAATAATGTTTTATGAATAAATGAATGGTAGGGAATATCACAGTTGCTTCCAAAAGCATTTTGACTACATCCAGCAAGTAATTCATACACTAGAAAATTCATCATGATGAATGTGGATCTTGGAGTCAGAACATTCGAGACAGAAGGAACTTCAAGAACCATCCAATACCTCATTTTACAGGTAAGGAAACCCTGGCCCATAAAGGTAACCTTTTTAAGGTGACATAGATTGTAGGTGCCAGTGCCAGCACTGGCACCTCTGAACAATTTGTCAGACGTTCTTAACCCCCACAATACTGTCTCTCTTGAAGCAAACAAAGTAAGATGCATTTCCTTTAAAGGATGTCAAATATTGATAAACCTATTAATTCACAATAGCTTTCTCTCACTCATAGTTGAAGAACTTAGTACTATAGCATTAATTCTGCTTTTCCTAAAAGTTGGCACCTTTCTTAAAGGGTCTCCTTGTGACATAACTTCTTAAAGAGATACTCAGATTTCAGGATTCTTGCTTTTTTTACACGAGGATTTATAGATACATGAAACACATAGTTATTTCTGGGTAATATATAAAAGATGTGTAAAATATTGCATTTTACCAATGTAGTGCTTTATTTAAACAACTGCACATAGCCTGCTGTGCTCACATTGTATTGTAAACTTAAGGGCATCTTCTGTTACTTTCTATTGAATTGGCCCCAATCATGAAAATAACAATTTCAATGAAGTAAACTGCATAAGTAGAGATTTTTTCCAATTTTTTAAAATTGAGCCTTTTATAATTTAATGGCTAAAATAATCATCTATAGGTCTCGTAATTCAACTCAGGACTTTGATTTATATGTTCCTGGTTCACTGAAGCAAATACAGTTAAGAGAGCTCAAGAATAGAAATGCTAGAATGTCAATGGGAGGATTCTTTCTTTCACGTGTTTAAGACATATTTTAAAATTTGATTTACCAACTTCAAAAGAGAACACTTTATTGTTTTTTAATATTTACATTGTTTTAAGTTTAAAAGTTTATATCGAGTCAGCTTGAAACTGACAAGGAATGATTGGTCTCCAAATGACAAATTAAAATGTAGGTTTGGAGTTGTTAAGATGTCAGTCATTCTGACTGACAAATTTCACTGCTGAATTAAGTTTTAAATTCTCTATAAATCTGACTGCCAGTTGGAATGGTTGCTGTAGTCTCCAATTATCTGTAAATATGCTGTTTTGAGTAGAGAATCAAAAATGTTATGTGGTTGGAGAGGATTATGGTAACACCTCTGATTTTATTCTAGGCCATTGTTCAGGTGTCCTTTCATGAGGACAAGTGACCAGTCTTTCACTGATCTCAAAAGATTATGTTCATTGTGAACATCAGCATGCTAAGAAAGTACAGGGCATAAAATTGTCCTGTATAGCACAGAAGGCGATACAAGAAAGGAACCACAGAAACTATCAAACACCACTTACACGTATTACAAGGAAAAGGAAGCTAACCGATTGCTAGTTAGTGCCAGAAAAGGGCCCAAACCCAGGTCTTCCAATTCTTTCCCCCATATCATCTTTTTCACATTCACACCCTCATATGACAATTCTTTCTTTAAAAGGTCTTAGGTGCATCCTTTCTTTAATAATTTAGTACCATATCTTTTAAAGTGAATGAAATACTCATATTATTTATCCAAACATAATTCGGAGATGTGATTCCACACCATGTTTTGTGAAAGATTTTTGTTGAAACAATATTAGTCCTGGAAAGCAAAATAAGAAAAGATTTTACTGTTGCAACAAATTTGATGAAATATATTTGGCTGTCTCCTAGCAGGAAGGGACACGGTTTGACCTCTGGAGCATCTAGAGTGCAGGGTGGTGACCATAAAATAAATTCATCTCAATGATCTAAAAATTAATGTGCTTATTTACAGAGCAACTTGGAGGTAGCCTGTAAGTAGAAACAAGAATAGGAAAAGCAAAAAAGTCACCATTTCTGTCACTTGTATTTTATTGAAACTTTAAAAAAAATAAAAATTCTCAGGAGAATGTAGAACTATGTTTATATATATGTAAAGTTAATTTTAAATCATTTTCCTGAGGAAAAGAGCAATCCAAGTAGATGCATTGCATGGATAACTTACAGAATATACACAACTGGATGAAAAAAATATGAAGATATTGTCAATCTCACTAGCAACCAGGCAAAAGTAAAATAAAACAAGATATAATTTGTTACCCACCCTGCTGCAAAAATTATAAAGATTGACAATAATTGCCATTAAACATTTTATGAGAAATCAGGCACTAACATTTGAAAAGGGTGAACATTTGAACAGGTAGCACTTTCTGGAGAACATTTCAGTATTATTAATCCAAATTTTAAAATGTGCATACCCTCTGACCAAGTGTATTATTCGGTTTTCGCACTGCTATAAAGAACTTCCCTGAGACTGGGTAATTTATAAAGGAAAGAGGTTTAATTGACTCACAGTTCTGCATGCCTGGGGAGGCCTCAGGAATCTTACCATCCTGGTGGAAGGAGAAGCAGGCACCTTCTTCACAAGGCAGGAGGAGAGATAAGAAAGAAGGAGGAACTTCCAAATACTCATAAAACTATCAGCTCTCGTAAGAACGCACTCATTATCATGAGAACAGCATGGGGGAAACAGCCCTCATGATCCAATAACCTCTGTCCCTTGACATGTGGGGATTACAGGTCCCGCCCTTGACACGTGGGAATTGCAATTCAACATGAGATTTAGGTGAAGACACAGAGCAAAACCATATCTCCAACCAATTACATTTCTAGTACTCTTCGCTTCAGAAATATTCACATATGTACAAAGATTTGTCTTTAAGAATGGTTACTGCAGCACTGTTAAAGGAAAATTTTACAAATATTGTAAATATTTTCCAACAGGGAATTCTTTAGTTTGTTACATTAGTGCCATCTTTTGGGAGGACATCTGTCCAGTATTTAATATTAAATGTGAATCATTTTGACACAGAGGTTCCACTTTTAGGTATTTATCCACAGGAAACAAACAAGTTCACAATGATATTAACTGAAGCATTTTTGATGATAGTAAAAAAGTAGAAATAACTCTTAACATCCATCAAGGAGAGATTGGTTGGATAAGTTCTATGAAATAAAATACTCTGAGTACTATTCAATCATTAAATTAAATTAAATAGATCTATAGTATTGTTATGGGAAAAAGTAGAAAAATACATATGATAAATCTTACTCTACAAAAAAGCTAGATTACTTTATTACAAACTTCATGTAAATGGAATACCGGAGAGGGATCAATCCAATAGCAAGCCCCAATTTGGACTGCTATTGCTTCTTTGCCACTGCTTCTTAGCTGACATAGTAAATCACTATTAAAAAGTGATACTGCCCATTCAGATGCAGCCCTACCCAATGCTGTAATAATGTTCTTGCTAATCAATATTTCTTTACCTCTCTTTGGGGCTCTTGGAGGTACATTCTGCTGAGAAAACTCAGTTGGGACAGTTCAGTCCTTCTCAGAGGTTCTAATGACATTGAAACAACACAGCACACCAATGGGATTGTGCTGGTACATCCTTTATCAGGCCATAAAGGTTCCTATTATAGCATAACTCAAGGCAATGGGTGTAACTGTATATCTGTGTTACTAAGAGAGGTGCTCAAATAGACTGATTCCTAAATGCAGCAGAACTACTGTTTTCTACATTATATTTTACATAGCTGATCTTTCCCCAGTTCCACTAAACTGCTCTAGTGGGAGCTCCCGATCACAGTTCATCCCCCTCTCTGGTCACAGAAGAATGGGTGAGACCCAGGCTGGCCAATCACAGGGCCTAATCCTCCGAGCCAAGTTGATTTTTCAAATAAGGGCAAATAGGCTGAACGACAACAAAACACACTCTCACACCTGCAATCCCAGCACTTTGGGAGGCCAAGGTGCATGGATCACCTGAGGTCGGGAGTTTGAGACCAGCCTGACCAACATGGAGAAACCCCTCTCTACTAAAAATACAAAATTAGTCAGGTGTGGTGGCACATGCCTGTAATCCCAGCTACTCGGGAAACTGAGGCGGGAGAATCACTTGAGCCCAGGAGGCAGAGGTTGTGGTGAGCCAAGATCACATCACTGCACTCCAGCCTGGGCAACAAGAGTGAAACTCCGTATCAAAAAAACAAACAAACAAAAAAAGACACTCTCTGTCACTTTTGTTTTTGTTTTTGCTTTTGTTCTCTGGCTGAAGCGGTCAGGAAACACTATCATTCTTCCAAGTACCTTTCCTTTGTGCAAAGAAAAGTGCTCTTTAAAAACTTTACTCCAGCATGGACATACGACCAACAATGAAAAGGCAACATTTGTCATGAGGGAGAAGAAAATTAAAACCATAATGCAATACCATTACACACACAGAAGAACTGCTAAAATGAAAATTTAAAAATATGTATTTAATGTGGTTGAGAATGTTAAGCAACCAGAATATGCATACACAATGGTGGAAATAAGATTGATTCAATTACCTTGGAAAACTGGCATTGTCTACCAAAGCTAATCAGTTGCACATCTTCTGAACTAAAAATATATACTAAACCAAAATGTGTATCTTTCCAAAACATACTCTATTAATATTCATAGAAACATTATCACAATAACCCCAAATTGGAAACTATCCAAATGTCCATTTGCTAAGCGTGCAACATATGGTGTTCAAACCAAAGACTAGTAATGGCAGTGGCTCACACCTGTAATTCCAGTGTTTTGGGAGGTTGATGTGGGAGGATCACTTGAGGCCAGGAGTTCAAGACCAGTTTGGGCAAAATAGTAAGACCCTATTTCTACAAAAAACTTTCAAAAATTAGCCAGGCATGGTGATACACACCTGCAGTCCCAGCTACTCAGGAGGCTGAAATGGGAGGATACTGGAGCCCAGGAGTTCAAGGCTGCAATGAGCTGTGATCATACCACAGCACTCCAGTTTGGGTGACAGAATGAGATCCTATCTCAAGAAGTAAATAAATAAATAAAATAAAAATAAAATAAAATATGTGATTAAGCTATAGATTTTACACATAAGTAATTTTGATGATAATAAATAAGCAAAAGGTTAAGTGTTTGCTTTATTTTATGGTCTGCTTATGTAAAGATAGTTCTCTAGCAGACAGAGCCACTGTAAGAAAATCCAGAACTGCATTAATAAATAATAATAATGCACTGTAGGGGAAAAAATATAAAAATCATTCCCTTTCTTTGTCGCTTTCCATTTATTTTCCTCTTTTGGCTGTGTACGTATGTGTGTATATATGTGTGTGTATGTGTGTGTGTGTCTATGTGTTATATATATGTATTTGTGTGTATGTGTATATATACATGCATGTATGTGTGTACATACATGTGTGTATGTGTGTATACTTAAGTGTATATACGTATATGTATATATGTGTGTATATATACACACACACAGACACACACACACACACACATATATATCATGGCCTAAAAATTTTGAGAACTGCTTTATCAATTAGTCAACGGTATCATGAATCGATTGGCAGACACAGAGTTTTCCTATGTCTAAGGGAAATAGTGCATATGAAATAGTCAGACGACTTCTTGGCAAATATGTTAAACATTAGTTTCTCTTTTCTTTCCTATGCTAAGAGAGGGCTGTAGTGGTGATTCTTAGATGGCTAGGTTGAAAGGTTATATTGTTATCTTGTTATCTAACCGGTTTTATCTGATGCACCAGAATATGCCCTTAGCAAGTTGTTCATACTTGTCTCTGGAGGTTCTGTCTCACTTTGTTATTTTACAACTTTGTCCCACCCACAGACTTCCATTAACATATAGGAAATACTTCGCTTTGTGTGATGCTTGCACTACCAAAGAACAGTTCCCTGACTGTGTGAGCAG
>NC_045451.1:18177320-18277430 GCF_002776525.5 Piliocolobus tephrosceles | reverse complement strand
TGTGATGCTTGCACTACCAAAGAACAGTTCCCTGACTGTGTGAGCAGGGAATCGATTAGAGAAATGGCTTTGTACAATCTGCATGTTCCACTTCATGACTTGATTCGCAATAAAGCAACCCATTTTATCTTAGACTTCATGATGATAATAACCATCTTTATTTTACAATAAGAAGTGAATATGGCATTAATTATTGTTACTTTAGTCATTTTAGAATACTATAAATGTTTCAATAAAAAATTGCTATGCTAATCAAAATATTTCCTGTTTCATTAGAACTATGAACTCTTCCTCATGCCTGCAAAATGAGCAATAAAGTTTGATAGCATGGCACAGTCAAGATTGCCTCTTGGATAGGGGTGATTTTCCTCAAAATGTGTTATATGAATGTATTAAATATTTGATGCTTAATAAAAGCAAAATAACATCTCTTTCCACTAAGCTGCCTGAAATACCAATTACATAAGAAAGATTTGCTAAGCTAATGATTTTCTAAGTAGCCACAAACGCTGCCTTAATTCCTGATGTGTTCTTCTTTGTTCCTCAGAATGCATATGAGTTGTTTTCAGTATGTGGTGGCTTCACTTTTGCATAGCAAGGATCTACTTAAAAAGCCTTTTAACTCTGCCTTGGATTTCATACTGATGCATCCAACAATGCATTATCAGGCAACATTGCTTCAGACATGAAAGCACTGACGACACAAAACCTCCAGCCTCTCTTTTCTAATTATGTGATCTCTGAGCTGGTTTGTCTTAAATATATTTTATGATAAAACAATGTTTTCTAAAGGATATAGCCTCTGACATATTGCTGACTACAAACATCACCTGGCGTGTTCCCGTAATGACTCACTTCTCCCCTTGTTTGCATCTTTGTGTCATTCCTTCCCTCAGTGATTCTAGGATTGGCTATGTGACTTTCTTTGGCCCATGACACATTAGCAAATGTGATACAAGTAGAGGCTGAATAAAGGCTTGTCCATTAGGACTTGTTCTCCTAAAACCCAACTGCTATGTGGACAGAACTGAGGTGCCCTGGCTCATAGCCCCAAGTACCTTTCAGACATGTGAGTGAGGGTGTTCAGACAAGTCAGCCGCAGCCTACTTGCTAAATGTGCAAATAAGTTCAGCCAACACTACATGGAACAGAGATGGGCCACCCTAGCAGAGCCTTGCACAAATTGCTGACCTGCAGAATTAGGAGCAAATAAATAGTTGTTGTTTTAAGTTGCTTCTAATAGATATCTTCCACTCTGTCATTCCCTATTTTTGTGAGCCAACATAGACGTATGGTACTGATGATCAAGGTTTAATTATATGGAGGAAGATAACATGGAAAATTTCAGGACAGAAACAAGGGGTATTTTTATCTGGACAGGATAGGTTAAATAGTAGGTGACATACATCTCACTGGGGCCACTGTGGCTAAATCATGACCACTATTCTAATATAAACTGTGAACACTTTGTTGATATTTCAGCCACATGAAATTACAACTCAGTAGGGTTAATACCAAACTGTTTTAATTAAGCTTCTACCAGCTGAACTAGTGCTCAAAATAGAAATTTGGTTTGGAACGACAAAGTTGTTTTTCTTCCATACCTAGCGTATAGGGCAATATTTGTACAACTAAGTGTGCTTATAAATGCCTAATTTATAGGAATAAAAAAAGTTACTGAAAGACACATAATTCTTTGTACTCCCCTATCACATCAGCATACTGCTGATCAATTATTGACAATACTGAGTGATCTTGACAGTACTCTGTCTTCTGTCTTTATTAATCCACACATTTAGCAATTATTTACTGAGTGTTTACTATGTGCCTAAGATTGAGTTAGGTATTGATACACCAGATAAGCAAGGTCCCTGTTCTCATGGAATTTCCATTCTAAATGGAAAAAATAGACAACAATTCCAAAGTACTTTAAAAAAATTAGATAATTAAACATTATGATAAGTACTCTAAAGAGATGAAACAAAGTGATGTCTAAGAGAAAAAGTACTTGGACAGAGAGAAGGTTTCTTTAGATAGGGTTGTGTCAACAAAAACCTCTCTGAGGACAGGATATTTAAGACCTGAAGAATGAAGGAGTCATCTAGGTGTAGCTATCACAGATCTCTACAAATCTAAAATATTCTGAAGCTCAATAAGATACCGAAGAAGATTGAAAACAAATCTGAGGAAATCTGTAAAATTATCCAAGAGCTGAAATATGACATAGTCATTTTAAGAAAGAACCAAACTGAACTTTTAGAAATGAAAAATTTTATTACAGGAATTTTATAATGCAATTAGAAGCATTAACAAGAGAATAGACAAAGCTGAGGAAAGAATCTCAGACCTCAAAGATCACTACTTGCAATCAACACAGGCAGAAATAAAAAAGCAAAAGAATTTTAGAGAATGTACAAAACCTCTGAAAACTATGGGATTATGTAAAGAGACTAAACCTATGACTCATTTGCATTCCTGAAAGAGCTGGAGAGAGAGTAAGCAACTTAGAAAACATATTTGAGGATATCACCCATGAAAATTTTCTCAATCTAGCTAGGGAAGTCAACATGAAGTTCAGGAAATTCTGAGAACCCCTGTGAGATACGATATAAGATCACCATCCCTAAGACACACAATAATCAGATTCTCCAAGGTCAACATGTAAAATATAAATAAATAAATAAAGGCAGCTAGAGAGAACAGGTCACTGTAAAGGGAACCCCATCAGGCTAACAGCGGACCTTTCAGCAGAATCCTTACAAGCCAGAAGAGAGTGGGGGCCTATATTCAGCATCTTAAAGAAAAGAAATTTCAACCAAGAATTTTGTATTCACAAACAAAGCTTCATGAACACAGGAGAAATAAAATCCTTTTCAGACAAGAAAATGCTAAGGAAATTTGTTATGACCAGACCTGCATTACAAGAGGTCCTTGAGGTAGTGCTAAGCATGGAAAGACAAGGCCAATATCTGCCACCTCAAAAACACACTTAAGCACTTAGCCCAGTGAAACTATAAAGCAACCACACAATCAAGTCTACATAACAACCAGCTAACAATATGATAACAGTATCAAATCCTAATAAATAAATATTGAACTTGAATAGAAATGGGCTAAATGACCCACTTAAAAGGCACAAAGTAGCAAATTGGATAAAAAAGCTAGACCTAACTGCATGCTGTCTTCAACAGACTCATCTCACATGAAATAACACCCATAGACTCAAAGTAAAGAGATAAAAGATTTATCAAGAAATTGGAAAACAAAAATGAGCAGTGACTATTATTATTATTTCAGACAAAACAGATTTTAAACCAACAATGATAAAAAAAAAAAGCAAATAAGAGCATTATGTAATGATAAGGGTTCAATTCAACCAGAAAACTTAACTATCCTAAATACATATGCACCCAGCATTGGACCACACAAATACATAAAACAAGTTCTTAGAGGCCTATGATGGGACTTAGAGAACCACACAATAATAGTGGGTGACTTCAAGACCCACTAACCGGATTAGACAAATTATCAAGGCAGAAAACTAACAAAGATATTCAGTACATAGGCTTGACTTTTGACCAAATGGACTTAACAGACATCTACAGAACCCTCCACCCAATAACAGAATATATATTCTCCTCATCTGCATACAGCATAAACTCTAAGGATTAACCACATACTTAGCAATAAAGCAATTCTCAACAAATTTAAAAAATTATACCAACCACACTCTCAGACCACATTACAATAAAAATAGAAGTCAATACCAAGAAGATCTCTTAAAACCATACAATTATCTGGAAATTAAACAAGCTACTCCTGAATCCCACTGGGGTAAAGAATACATTTAAGTCAGAAATCAAGAAATTCTTTGAAACTAATGAAAACAAAAATACAACATACTAGAATCACTAGGGCACAGTTAAAGCAGTGATAAGAAAGTTTACAGTGCTAAACACCTACATGAAGAAGTTAGAAAAATCTCAAATTAACAAGCTAACATCACATCTAGAAGAACTAGAAAAACAAAAGCAAACCAAGAGCTAGCAGAAGAAAATAAATAACCAAAATCCGAGCTGAACTGAATGAAACTGAGACATAAAAATCCATACAAAGGATTAGCAAAACTAAATGTAGCTTCTTCAAAAGAATAAACAACGATAGCTAGCTAGATTAGTAAAAGAAAAAGTGAGAAGATCTAAATAAACACAATCAGAAATGACAAAGCATTACCAACTACCCCACAGAAATGTTAAAATACCCCAGAGACTATTATGAATACCTCTATACACACAAACTAGAAAACCAAGAAGAAATGGATAAATTCCTGGAAAAAATACAACCTCCCATATTGAACCAGGAAGAAATTGAAATCCTGAATAGACCAATAAAGAGTTCCAAAATTGAATCAGTAATAAAAAAAATTTCCTAACCATAAAAAGCCCTGGACCAGATGGATTCACAGCTGAATTCTACCAGAGGTACAAAGAAGAACTGGTTCCAATCCTACTGAAATTATTCCAAAAAATTGAGGAGGAGGGACTCCTCCTAAGACATTCTATGAGGCCAGAATATTTCTGATACCAAAACCTGGCAGAGACACAAGAAAAAAAGAAAACTTCTGGCCAATATTCCTGATTAACTTAGACTCCAAAATCCTCAGCAAAATACTAGTAAACCAAATCCAGCAGCACAACAAAAAGCCCATCTACCACGATGATGTGGTTTGGCTGTGTCCATACCCAAGTCTCACCTTGAATTGTAGCTCCTATAATTCCCATGTGGTGTGGGAGGGACCCTGTAGGGGATAATTGAATCATGGTGGAGGGGTGGTTCTTTCCTGTGCTGTTCTCAGGACAGTGAATGAGTCTCATGAGATCTGATGGTTTTTTATAAAAGGGAGTACCCCTGCACATACTCTCTCTTGCCTGCCCCCATGTAAGATGTGACTGCTCCTCATTCTCCTGCTGCCATGTAAGAAATGACTTTGCTCCTCATTTGCCTTCCACCATGATTGTGAGGACTCCCAAATCATGTGGAACTGTGAGTCAATTATTAATTATTTACAACATTTCCTTTATCAATTACCCAGTCTCAGGTATGTCTTCATTAGCAGGGTGAGAACAGACTAATCCAGTAAATTGGTACTGGTAGAATGGGGTGCCAAGGCTATAAAGATACCCAAAAATGTGGAAGTGACTTTGAAACTGGGTAACAGGCAGATGTTGGAACAGTTTGGAGGGCTCAGAAGAAGATAGGAAGATGTGGGAAAGTTTGGAACTTCCTAGAGACTTGTTGAATGGCTTTGACCAAAATGCTGATAGTGATATAGACAATAAAGTCCAGGCTGACGTGTTCTCAGATGGAGATGAGGAATGTGCTGAAACAAAGGTGACTCTTGCTGTGATTTGGCAGAGACTGGTGGCGTTCTTCCCATGCACTAGAGATATGTGGAACTCTGAACTTAACAGAGATGATTTGGGGTATCTGGTGGAAGAAATTTCTAAGCCGCAAAGCATTCAAGAGGAAGCACAGCATAACGTTTGGAAAATTTCAAGGCTGATGATGCAATAGAAAAGAAAAACCCATTTTCTGGGAAGGAACTCAAGCTAGCTGCAGAAATTTGCATAAGTAATGAGGAGTCCAATGTTAATCACCAAAACAATAGGAAAAAATGTCTCCAGGGCATGTCAGAGGCCTTCATGGCAACCCTTCCCATCACAGGACCTGAAACCTAAGGGGAAAAAATGGTTTCCTAGGTCAGCTCTAGGGCACCCCTGCTATGTGCAGCCTAGAGACTTGGTGCCCTACATCACAGCTGCTCCAGTCATGGCTAAAAGGGGCCAAGGTACAGCTCAGGTCAAGGTTTCAGAGGGTGCAAGACCCAAGCCTTGGCAGCTTCCATATAATATTGAGCCTGCAGGTACACAGAAGTCAAGAACTGAAGTTTGAGAACCTCTGCCCAGATTTCAGAGGATGTATGGAAACACTTATATGTCCAGGCACATGTTTGCTGCAGGGGCAGGGCACTCATGGAGAACCTCTGCTAGGGCAGCACAGAAGGGTAATGTGGTGTTTGAGCCCCCCAACAGAGTCCCCAGTGGGACACTGCCTAGTGGAGCTGTGAGAAGAGGGCCACCATCCTCCAGATCCCAGAATGGTAGGTCCACCTACAGCTTGCACTATGTACCTAGAAAAGCCACAGACACTCAACATCAGCACATGACAGCAGCCAGGAGGGAGGCTGTACCCTGCAAAGCCACAGGGGCAAAGCTGCCCAAGACCATGAGAACCCACCTCGTGCATCACTGTGACCTGGATGTGAGACATGGAGTCAAAGGAGATCATTTTGGAGCTTTAAGATTTGACTGCCTCACTGGATTTCACACTTGCAAGGGGCCTGTAGCCCTTTGTTTTGACCAATATCTTTCATTTGGAACAGCTGTATTTACCCAACGCCTGAAACCCCATTGTATCTAGGAAGTAACCAACTTGCTTTTGATTTTACAGGCTCATAGGCAGAAGGGACTTGCTTTGTCTCAGATGAGACTTTGGGCTGTGGAATTTTAAGTTAATGCTGAAATTATTTAAGACTTAGAGGGAGTGTTGGGGAGGGAGGCATGACCGGTTTTGAAATGTGACGACATGAGATTTGAGAGGGGCCGGGGGGGAATGATATGGTTTGGCTGTGTCCCCACCCAAATCTTATCCTACATTGTAGCTCCCCAGATTCCCAAGTGTCATGGGAGGGACCTGGTGGGAGGTAATTGAATCATGGGGGCAGGTCTTTCCCTGCTGTTCTTGTGATAATGAATAAATCTCACGAGATCTGATGGTTTTATAAAGGGGAGTTCCCCTACACATGCTCTCTCTTGCCTACCATCACGTAAGATGTGACTTTTTTTCTCATTGCTTTCTGCCATGATTGTGAGGCCTCCCCAGCCATGGAGAACTGTGAGTCAATTAAGCCTCTTCCCTTTATATATTACCCCGTCTCAGGTATATCCTTATTAGCAACTTGAGTACACACTATCAAGTAGGCTTTATTCCTGGGATGCAAGTTTGGTTCAACATATGAAAATCAAAAAATGTGATTCATTGCATAAAAAGAACTAAAAACAAAAACTACATGAGCATTTCGATAGATGCAGAAAAGGCTTTTCACAGATTCAACATCCCTTTCGCCCCTTTGTGTTAAAAACCCTCAGTGAACTAGACATCAAAGGAACACACCTCATAATAACAAGAGCCAATAATGGCAACCACAGCAACATCATACTGAATGGGCAAAAGCTGGAAACATTCCTCTTGAGAACTGGAACAAGACAAAGATGTCTACTCTCACCACGAATATTCAACATAGTACTGTAATTTCTAGCCAGAGCAATCAGGCCAGAGAAAGAAATACTAGACATCCAAATAGAAACAGAAGAAGTTAAAGTACCTCTTAGCAGACAATATGATTCTATACCTAGAAAACCCCACAGTGTCTGCCCAAAGGCTTGTAGAACTGATAAACAACTTCAGTAAAGTTTCAAAATCAAATGCAAACAAATCAGCAGCATTTCTATACACCAATAACGTCCAAGTTGAGAGCCAAGTCAGGAATACAATCCTATTCACAATAGCCCCCCCTAAAGAATAAAATACCTACAACTATAGCTAACCAGGATGATAAAAGAGCTCTACCAGAAGAATTATAAAACATTGCTGAAATAAATCAGAGACGACACAAACAAATGGAAAAACATTCCATGCTCATGGATAGGAAGAATGAATATTGTTAGAATAGCCATACTGCCCAAAGCAATTCACAAATTCGATGCTGTTCCTATCAAACTACCAATGTAATTTTTTCATAGAATTTATACAAAAATATTCTAAAATTCACAGGGAACTGAAAAGAGCCCAAATAGCCAAAGCAATCCTAAGCAAAAGGAACAAGGCTGAACGCATCAGATTACCTGACTTCAAAGTATACTACAAGGCTGCAATAACCAAAAAAGTATGATATTGGCACAAAAACAGACACATAGACCAAAGTAATAGGTTAGATAACCCAGAAGTAAAGCCACACACCTACGATCATCTGATGTTTGGCAATGCTGACAAAAACAAGCAATGGGGAAAAGACTCCTTATTAAGTAAATGATGCTGGGATAGCTGGCTAGCCATACACAGAAGATTGAAACTAGACCTCTTTGTTTCATCATATACAAAAATCTAGTTAAAATGGGTTAAAGACTTAAATGTAAGACCGAGAATTATAAAAACCATTGAAAAAACTTAGGAAATACCATTCTGGACACAGGCCTTGGCAAAGATTTCATGATGAAATCTCCAATATCAACTGCAATGAAAACAAAAATAGACAAGTAGGACCTAATTAAACTAAAGAGCTTCTGCACAGAAAGATAAACATAAAATAAACTCTTCTGCACAGAAAAGTAAACATAAAACCTACACAATGGGAGAAAATACTTGCAAACTATGCATCTGATAAAGGTCTGATATCAAAAATCTATAAGGAGCTTAAGCAAATGAATAAGCAATAAACAAGGAACCCCATTAAAAACAGGCAAAGGACACAAACAGATTTTTCTCAAAAGAAGACATACACATGGTCAACGAGCTATGAAAAATACTCAACATCATTAATCATCAGAGACATACAAATGAAAACCGCAATGAGATATCATCTCCCACCAGTCAGAATGGCTGTTACTGAAAAGGCAAAAAATAACAGTTGCTGGCAAGGCTGTGGAGAAAAAGGAATGATTAGTTACTTCTGGTAATGTAAATGAGTTCAGCCACTGTGGAAAGTAGTTTAGAGATACATCAAAGAACTTAAAACAGAACAACATTTGACCTTACAATCCCGTTACTTGGTATATGCTGAAAGGAATATAAATTTTCCACCAAAGAGACACATGCACCCATATATTTATCACAGCATTATTCACAATAGGGAAGACATAGTATCAACCTAGATGTCCATCAATGGTGGACTGGATAAAGAAAATCTGGTATATATACACCATGGAATGCTATATAGTCATAAAAGAGAACAAAATCATGTCCTTTGGAGCAACATGGATGTAGCTGGAGGCCATAATACTACGTGAATTAACACAGGAACAGAAAACCAAATACTACGTAAGTGGGAGCTAAATATTGAGTATATGTGGACACAAAGAATGGAACAATAGCCACTGGGGCCTACTTGAGGACAGAGGATGAGAGAAAGGTGAGAGCTGAAAAACTTCCTCACAGGTACTATACTTACTATCTGAGTGACTAAATCATTTGCACAAGAAACCCCAATGACACACAATTTACTCATGCAACAAACCTGAATGTGTATCCCCTGAACCTAAAGTAAGAACTGAAATGAAAAGAAAAATAAGACATTCTTAGATAATGACTACATATCAAACTTGGGCTCACTTTTATACAAGTTTGTACTCACTTGGGCTCACTTTTCTACATGCGAAGAGTGAACAAGCCCAGAAGAAGACAAAGCCCTATTGCTATAATCAATACTACTGGGCAATTTATTGAAAAATACTTGGTATTGAGTAGACCAAATAATTTGGTGGGTGGACTATTTGAGGTTTTTCCATTTTTTTTTTAACAAGTTGTGATGATTTTTGTGAAAACACAAGTCAATCATTATTTCACTAAGTTAATTCTACTCAGCTATCTATTTTTAAATGTTACTTTGGATAAAATCAGGCTTAGTCTGTAGATCAGTTGGCTTATATGGATCTTTCCAATGGGTTTGGCTTGATAATATATAGAGTTGTCTATTAACTTATACTATTTTCAGGTCAACAAATAAATTCTGAGATGCCTATATCAGAATGAAAATTGGCACAGCTCGGCTTTGAAGACAAAAATAAGAATCTTCTAGAGCTCTTGACTGGTAACAATCAGCTTATTAACCTAAACCTTTTCCTAATATTCCTCTTAAAAGTGCAAGTTTCACCCTAGAGAAGGATGTTATATTTATGTTGAACATGAGAGAAAATTCTTATATAAATTCTTGGCTGAACTAGGTCCATAGAAAAGAAAAACATCTCAGGTATAAAAATAAAGTGTGGTGGTAGAAGTACACTGTGTACCATAATAGCTATTTCACACTTCCAGAAAGTTGATTCCAGCATGGTTTCTAATTACAAGAGAGAGACATAAGCTAATTAGTTATTGAGTCCCTATGTTCTTCTTTAAGGAAAGCCATCGATCTTTACCCTCAGAAATTTATTTTTACACAGTCACATGTGCAAACTAGTGGCTGACAGACTACCTGTGTGGGGTGCTCTTTTCAGCTTTGGTCTTTGAAATGAAAATAATCCTACTTTTACTTATAGGGAGTTTTCAGTTTTCCAAATAGTTTAGAATATAGAAGGGCTCACCAAGTGAACCATATTTAATTACCCATAGCTAATTCTATGTAGCCCTTAAAGGAAATTAATATTAAGGCTTTAAAGCCATATGGGATGTCTTTTAACTATGCCCTTTAAATCTTGGTAGCAAGAGTCCTGTGGCTTGAATTATGTGTATTATTACCTTCAAAATGCTGATACGATAAAAAAAAAAAAAAAAAAACAGATAAGAAGGTTTAAGAAGAAATATATTGGCCACAATAAGCTTGATAGGAGATTACATGTGTTTCAAAATTGAAGGTGCTTTAGTTCGAGTACAGCTAATTTGGGACCTTGTGTGCTTCTAGTCCAAGGGTGTGTTCAGTACATTAAAAAGAAGATAGATTAATATTTATACATTCTACAATTTGCAATTAAATAAAATGAAATATTTACACAGAATATTTTAATGCATATAGGTTTTTAATCCTTTATTTCATTACATTACTAGAATTTCTGACTCATAAAACATATAGTAAGTGTTCACTGGGGCATCTGTGGAAGTAGGGTTATATTTGGGATCTGACTAATATACCTAATGAACAAGGCTGGATTGCACATGAGTCCAATTCCTTACCCTGGTTTTTGGCAGTGAGAAAAAGCAGGGAGACAAATCTCCCTAAACCACAGCTTGCCAAGCCTCCTCTTCCTAGTGTCTTACCCTTGCTGCCTGCTGATCTTTCCGTGGATGAGGGCAACTTCTCCCAGTAGGAGGAAAAGCAGGATATTCTGCCGTATCAGCTGCATGAGATTTCAAGAGTGCGTCATTCGCTAGAAAGACATTTCACACTCAGGCCAGCAATTGTGCCATCTTTGCTACTCCCATAGAAGGCTCTACTTATTTGTGTTATAGCCCAGATTTGATTTTTCAATGTTTTTATTAGGGAAGTACATTAAAGAGAAGGAGTCTTGGTCTCTCAAATATGGTTCTGACTGGTATTGACTCTCCTCCCTATTTGGCACTTTTTATTTAGCTTGGTCTTAAATGGTAAACCAAAGGTCTTCCCTCCCTATTTGCACTTTTTATTTAGCTTTGGTCTTAAATGGTAAACCAAAGGTCTTCCTGTTCCCCTCACAGCACGAGATGGACATTGTGCCATAAAAGCCTTTTCAGCATTGTGCAAGCTTATCCCTGACATTCCTGGGACCAAAAAGATGGACAGTTCCGTCCCATAATCTTCAAAAAACTATAATAAAAATTTTAATCTGCTTCTCAGGCTTTCCCTAGTCTTTCAGATCTCCAAACCAAATTTCCTTTGATTATTAGCCAATCTCAGTTTTTAATCAGATTGGCTTTATTAAACAAGGTCATAGTATGACTGAGAAGTAACATCATAATCTGAAAGATACAAATCATCTCCATAAAACATCCCAAATATATCCCATCTGAGGATACCACAAATTCTTCCCCTTCTTCTAGTTACTCTCTTGTTCTCACATAGAAATTAACTAATATAGTAATTAAGTGTCAGAAATGGGCAAAAACATCTAACATGTAACACTTTCTTAGCCAATTCTTTTCTTTCCAACTTTTATTTTAGGTTCAGGGGTATGTGCAGGTTTGTTACATGGGTAACTTGTGTGTCCCAAGGGTTTGGTGTACAGATTATTTCACCACCCAGGTACTAAGCACAGCACCCAATAGGTAGTTTTTCGAGTTTCATCCTCCTCCCACCTTCCACTCTCAAGTGGTCAGTCCCTGGTGGCTATTTTTCATTCTTTGCATCCATGTGTTTACTGAGTAGGATTTAGATCCCACTTATAAGAAAGAACATGTGGTATTATTTGGTTTTGTTTCTGCATTAATTCACTTAGGATGATGGCCTCCAGCCGCATCCACGTTGCTGCGGAGAATATGATTTTATTCCTTTTATGGCTGCATAGTATTCCATGGTTCATACCCAAATATTGATCTTTCTCCTACTCCAAGTCTGTTGCAGCCATATCTTTCCCCACTAGGTAGATGATTATTCCTTCCTATTGCTCACACCAAACTCCCCTTATTCCAGTCTTTCACAATGCACATCAATTCATCCTATTACTTTGCCTTTGATACACCAAACTCCAGCCACTGCTCCTCATCCCCACTGCTACCACACTAGACAGAGGCTTCTACCTTGCTTCCTGTTGTCTACACACAAACTCAAGAATTATCCATTTAAAATACATCAAATCTCTGATAAGCAACTCCCCATTCCCTCCCTCCCAACTCTCCCACCCCTGGCCTCTAGTCACCACCATTCTACTCTCTACTTCATTAAGTTCAACTTTACTAGATTCCAGATAGAAGTGAGATCATGCAGTATTTGTCTCTTTGAGCCTGGCTGAACATATTTCATTTAGCATAGTATCCTCCAGATTCAGCCATTCATCCACGGTGTGGCAAAAAGTAGGATGTCCCCTTTTTAAAGGCTGGATGGAGAGTCTGGGTCTCTTCTTGAACAACTGCAGCTGGGATGACTGAAGCTTTGAACATTTCCATGAATACATATATTCAGGGAAATGCTCTCGCTCTCTGTCTCTCTCTCTCTCTCAATCTGTCTCTCTGTCTATATATATATATATATTTATATATACACACACACACACAGCATTTATATATATACACACACACATATAGCATTTATATATAATTATATGTTATATATAATAATTATATATAGATACTCTCTATATAATTATATATATATATATATATATGTCATTGTCTTTATCCATTCATACTATTGATGGACACATAGGTTGTTTCTACATCTTGGCTATTGTGAATAATGCTGCAATGAATACAGGAGTTCAGATACTTTTTCAGAATATTGCTTTAAGTTCCTCTGGATATATACCTAGTACTGAAATTATTGGGTCATATGGTAGTTCTATATTTAGTTATTTGAGGAAGTTGCTAATCAAAGGGTACAAAGTTTCAGATAAACAAGAAGACTAGATTTTTTAAGATGTAATGCATACCAGAGTGACTATAGTCAATAATAAGGTATTATATTCTTCAAAATAACTAGGAGGGCAAATTTCAAATGGCTCACCATAAAAAATAAGTAAGCCAGATGATAGATGTGGCTAATAATCTTGATTTAATGACATGACATTTTACACATATGTCAAAATATCACATTGAACTCTTTAAATGTGTACAAAAATAAATAAAATAAATAAAACATCAAATCATGTCATCCCTTCACTCAGATCTTTCTCATATATCTCCCTATTTTATTAAAGTAAAATTCAAAAATCCCTATGGTTGCTTACAATATTCCTCAATACCTTCCAGACCTCATTTCCCAGTACTCTTTCCCATCACTCTGGTCCAGCCACATGGCCTCTTGTGTTCCTCTAACACCCTCCATACCTCTGTCTGGAAGGCTCGCCCCGAGCAAAACCTTTCCCAGAAGGCTCACTCTGTCCCTCCTTCCAATCACTGTTTGAATGTCAGTTTCTACTTGAAGCCTCCCATAATGCTCTATTCAATACTGCAACCTGCCTCCAGATCTTCATCCTGGTGTCCTAATCCTCTGTATGCCATTCTGTTTTTCCACAGTACACACTTTCTTTTGCTATACTTATTGTATGTTGTTTGTCACATTCCACTGGAACCTAAGCTCCAGAGTACAAGACGCTCGACTGTAAGCACACAGAACAATGTCTGATGCTGGCTGGGCATGGTGGCTCACGCCTGTAATCCCAGCAGTTTGGGAGGCTGAGGCTGGCGGATCACCTGTGGTCGAGAGTTAAAGACCAGGACACCATCTCCACTAAAAATACAAAATTAGCTGGGTGTGGTGGCAGGTGCCTGTAATCCCAGCTACTCGGGAGGCTAAAGCAGGAGAATCACTTGAACCTGGGAGGCAGAGGTTATGGTGAGCTGAGATCGTGCCATTGCACTCCAGTCTGGGCAACAAGAGTGAAACTCCATCTCAAAAACAACAACAACAACAACAAAAAAAATGCCTGACACAGTGTAGGCATCCTCCAAATACCACTTGAAAATATTTTCTTATTACATGGCTCAGTCTCAGCTTGACAAGGGTCTGACCCCATTCCTGGATGGAGTCTGGGTCTCTTCCTGAACAGAAGCTGGGATGACTGAAGCCTTGAACACTTCCATTTGAAGTTATGATGGACTTCTCCAAATTGAGCACAATCTGTTCAGAGTTCCTGGGAGCTGTCAAAATACATATAAATAACACTCAAAATTTGGAAACACAGGCAAATCTCAGAACCACTAAACACGATCAGTTTAGCAGCCTGTAATTTGATCATGGCTTTATTATCTTAAAGTGTAGACCAACATAGCTCACATTTCTGTTTGAGGTCAATGAGAGATGATAGTCACATATGCAGAATGCTTCTATTTGTATGCATGAGATTATGCAGTTTCTTACCTAGTATACTACTCCAGTAAGTCTTTTCCTTTATTCTTGGAATTCAATGTGGAACTGAGACAAGTCTCTGTTCCAAACTCTTCTTTCTCCCATGAGCAGATTAATCCACATTTATAGTGTGTGAGCCCCTAAATTCCAGGTCCTTATATTCTCTATGATCTCAATCCTTAGCTTTTTCAGTATTTATCTACCAAAATGCCAAGTCAGATCGGTTCTGCCATTCCATAACTATAATGCTCAGAAATATTTTCAGCTTGTAATTTCCAATTACTAAAGAAGATCCTCTGTTTATTCCCAGATTTGAGAAGAATCCACCTCCATGGGTTTCAGAACTTGCTGTTCTACTCCTGCTTCCTTCTAAGTCCATTTCCTAAGGGGTCATGAGAAAACTGTGATGTAGGGATTCTCACTTAGACTCTGCTTTCCTCAGCTGTGAAATTCACTGGGCTGCGAGCAACCCTTCTAGTTTTGATAATAGCATAAACATGCCTAGATGAACCTCCTTTCCACCTACATCAGAATGTGACCCTCATTTCTCTGTCCTGGTCCTCTCAAATGTTTCCCTGTCTTTTCATCTGGGCTTTGTCAACTTCAAACCACTCGAGTAGGGAGAGCCCTATTTTCTGAATTTGTAAGTCTCCTGCCTCTCTGCTTGCAGTTTCCCAGTTTCTGTATTGACTTCAATAATAATTTTTTATTGATTGTGTTTTTCCCTCAATTCCCAGAGTTCTCCTTTCAAAATCCAAACAACAATTCTCTGTTCACATGTAAGTAATCAGGCTCAGTAGTCAAGAAAGCTTACAGAGTTTCCTCTGGCTCTATTTAACTGGTTTTTTGTTTGTTTGTTTTTGTTGTTACTGTTATTGTTGTTGTGGTGGTGGTTGTTTTTCAGCATCAAGAAATTCCAAACATTAGTTGTCTTAAAGTCCATTTTGGACTATGAGTTGTAACAAATAAATTAACAAAAAATAAGTGAGGAAAATCCCCTTTATAACAAAAGCTCCCTATGACTGACATTCTGGATTTCCAAATTTGGCTTCCCATAATAAATGCTAAAAAACATGCCTGCCCCACACCTCTGGCTAAAGGTCAGCAAAACAGAAAAGATAATCCAACATAGTAAAGACCACGCTAGTTAGGAAGTCCAAATACGTGCACAATGGAACTTTGCTCATTTTGATGTGAGACTTTTCTGGCCTTTCAATATTTTAACTTGCCATCCTTCCCAAGACTGGATTCTTTCTCACTGCATGTGGATGTTACCCAGCAGATATACAGGTGCTCCTTCAGAGTCTGTTCTGGCTCGGAAAATGGATTCCCATCCCTGCCAACTTGAGTGTCTTTTCAGCACAAGAGCCATGTTCCCTGCATGTAGAACATTAAATATGAAAGTATAGCTGTTCCTGTAGTGCAAAATTCCTAAGAGAGTCTGCTTCCCAAATTCTAGTCCTTTGTGCCTGTCTTCACCATACTCTACAAATTATGGCAGACATTAGAATCCCTGACTCTCCTATTAAACTCTTCTACAGATAATCCCCATGGGGGCTGTGCAGAGGGCACACAGGCCAATGACCCTGTCCATTGCCACTTGTGTCTTGGACCCCCAACACCAATGTGCTTAGCAAGCTGAATTGGACTGTGAGTGGACCACAAGAATTTCTTGACCCATCAAGTTGAAAGCCTAGAAGAGAAATAGGCCAAGTAATCACTTCAACTTTCTTCCCCTAGATCTCACGGGCATAGCTAGCCTTCTGGATCCAATTATTGTGACAATGAGAGAGACATGCCAGTGTAGAGCCAAAATTATTATAAATGAATCAAATTAGGAGTTATTTGGAGCCTCACCCATCAAAGTGTAAAGCTGGATTTCAGATCTAGAGTGAGATAACTACAAACATCCTCGATAACGCAGATTGTCATCCACAAACATATTTTCACTCCACTCCTCAAGTGCAGTTTATGTTAATTATGCAATAAATATGCATACTTGTTGCAAATTGAGGGTTGAAATGGCTTTGAGAAATAGGTCAAATAAAAACATTCTGTATACTACGTAAAATATAAAATGTGTAATATGGGAATCACAATTAAAAAATTAAACTTTCACTTTGGTGAAAATTGTTATCTAACTAACATTCAGCCCAACTAAACCCTGTTTTCGTTTGGAATTCCATGTTGCTTCAATTAGCAAAAACCCAGCTAACACTTGCTTACAGATAAATAATTTTATTGGTCTCACACAGCAAAAAGTGCAAGAGCAGGAGGCCCAGCATTGCACAGCTCTTCTAGAATGTTCTGCCATCACATGTTCATTCCTCTTTTTGCTTAGCTGCCATCATCAGTGCCTGGCTTTCACCCCTGGGTGACAGAGGGCTAATGTATTCCTTGGCATAGTATCTATGTTCCATGGGGATGGGGGAGACAGGTAAAGGTCTGTGGATAGAGAGGAATGCCAACAGGGTCTGCTCCTTTTAAAAAATTTAACCTAAGCACCACTCAGCAGCCTCTGCTTACATCTCCCTGATCAGAACTGGGTCAACTAACTGCTCTGGACTGGAGGAAAATGAAGAGTTAACTGTGTTTAGCTTTCTTGTCATTAGCAGAGGAAGGCATGAAGTAAAGGGTTTATAAATCGCTTTAGCCGAACTGCAAACTCCAATCAACCACTTAGAGCTCAGATATTCACTGATGAAGCACAAGTATCTCTCTTTCTCTCTCTCTCTCTCTCTCACTCACACACACATACACACACACAGCTTTTCTATTTGTAATGATCATCAGAATCCAGTGACCAACGTTTACTAGTAGAGTATAAAAAGTCAGTTACCACTGGCTGATAAATGATAAAGTGAGTCTATGAGAAAGAGGCAACATGACAGAAGCGGAAAATTCCAATCACCTCGCACGCAAAAAATGAAAACTTTGAAAGAATGTACTTGCATTCCTTGCATCTAGAGGCTGACTATGTCTAATATCTCTGCTGATACCTGTGGTATGGAAAAGAAAATTCCCAAACTGTAGGGTTCAATGGTGTCAGTAATCTTCCAGAAAGTAAACTTGGGAACCACTATAGGGTTGCCACCTGTTGATTTTGCCAAGGTAGGGCATACTACCTACTATCACCATAATCACATAAAGGAAAGGCCAATTTGACTGACACTGTGTTGTTCTTATTTTTTCCTATTTCTCACAGTACTGGAAATAAATGTGTAAATGACTGACCTGGGATCTAATTATTTTAAGTTTCTCTCCCACATTCTGTCTTCTTTCTCATACATACCAAACTGGTGCCCACTAGTTTTTTGAAGGTCAGAGGTTTCACCTACATTGTAGGTTCTTATAAAAGACAAGCATCCTAAGGGTTTCAAGAAAGAAAAATAATATTTTAAGGCACTTTATGTCATAGAGACTTTATTTTTTATTATTAGACAGGGTCTTCCTTTGTCACCCAGGCTGAAGTGCAGTGCTGCGATCATAGCTCACAGCAGCCTCATACTCTCCCAAGTAGCTGAGACTACAGATGTGGGCCACCATCCTCTGCTTTTTTTTTTTATTTTTATTTTTTAGTTTTTGTAAGTATGGGGTTTCATCGTGTTGCATAGGCTGGTTTCAAACTCCTGGCCTCATGCAATCCTGTCTTAGCCTCCCAAAGTGCTGAGATTACAGGTGTGAGCCACTGGGCCCAACCTCATAGAGATATTTAAACTGTTGGCCTCACCTTCAGTTCTACCTCTGATCTATCATCAGCCATCTACCTAAAAAGTAAAGTAGAGGGATGACTAAGCCACAGTCCCCATAATGTTGGTCTGGAAATATATACTATATTATTCAAATTAGTACTGCTGCAGGCCTATGTCTCATCAAAATTGTTCTGCAGTGTTTGATGGATCCATTGAGGTTCCTGAAAGATTTCTGTGCCAAACAGAACAAAGTTAACATTTAATAGCAGATCTGCCCCTTTGGTACTTCCACCTTCAAACACATCAGGATGGCTTTGTCTCTTTTATCGGTTAAAATTCCTCATAAGATTTTGTTTGTAAAGATGGTTTTACTGTTGCAAAATAACATCAATAATTCTGAAAAGCAATCATATAAAGTTCCTCAATCATTCACTATTTTCTCCTGATATGAATGATAAAACTATGTGTATCATTTTACACTTAAAAGAACTTTTGTTTTTTATTTTGGATTCGGAGGGTTCATGTGCAAGGTTGTTACATGGATACACTTCATGATGCTGAGGTTTGGGATATGGATGGTCCTGTCACTGAGGTAGTTTTTCAGCCCATACCCCTCTCCTCCCTCCCCCAACTAAAATGGTCCCCAGTGTCTATTGTTTGCATCTTTATGTCTATGTGCATTCAATTTTAGCTCCCACTTACGAGTAAGAACAAACTTATGGCTAAGTCCCCAAAAGCAATTGCAACAAAAACAAAACTTGACAAGCGGTACCTAATTAAATTAAAAAGCTTCTGCAAAACAAAAGAAATTCAACAGGGTAAACAGACAACTAAGAATGGGGGAAAAAATCGCAAACTATGCATCTGAAACAGGTCTAACATCCAGAATCTACAAGGAACTTCAATAAATCTATAAGCAAAAAACAAATAATCCAAATAAAAAATGGACAAAGGACATGAACAGACACTTCTCAAAAGAAGATATACAAATGGACAACAAACATGAAAAAATGTTCAACGTCACTAATCACCACAGAAAGGCACATTAGAACCATGATTAGATCACATCTCACACGAGTCAGAATGGCTATTATTAAAAAGGCAGATGCTGATGAGGCTGTGGAGAAAAGACAATGCTTACACACTGTTGGTAAGAATGCAAATCAGTTTAGCCACTGTGGAAAGCAATACGGAGATTTCTCAAAGAATTTAAAACACAGCTGCTATTTGATGCATCAGTCTTATTACTGAGTATATACCCAAGTGAAAATAAATACTTCAACCAAAAAGACACATGCACTCATATGTTCCTTGCAGCACTATTCACAATAGCAAAGACATGAAATCACACTAAGCGCTCATTAATGGTGGATTGGATAAAGAAAACGTGATACATACACGCCACAGAATACTATGCAGCCTTGAAAAAAGAAGAAAATTATGTCCTTTGCAGCAATGTGGATGCAGCTAGAGGCCATTATCATAAGCATACTAATGCAAGAGCAGAAAATTACATGAATTTTTAAACACAGAATTATAAAGCCGCATTTTGAAAATCTTACAAATTAAAAATCAAATTTTTTACAGTAAAAATGGGTTGAGAGTATTTGTCGCATAAAAGTAGAAATTTCTAATAAAGACAAAAACACTCAGAATTTGTTTTCTCATAAGAAAATATTTTATCTCTTAAAGCAAGGAAAAATTAAAGTTCTATAGATAGAAGAAATAAGTTATATTGTTCAATAGCACAGTAGGGCAATTATAGCTAACAACAATGTATTTTACATTTCAAGGTGACTAGAAGAGATTTGAAATGTTCCCAACACAAAGAAATGCTAAATACTTGAGGTCATGGATATTCTAATTATCCTGACTTGATCATTATACATTCTACGCATGCATCAAAACATCACATATACCCCATCAACATGTATAAATACTATGTATCAATTAAATATCTTATACATTTTTGGGGTAAAATAAAAATCTGTCTCTGAGTAGACAGAGCTAATGTAATACTAATTTCGCTACACGGTTGAAAATTTGCCCAATGTATGGTGAAACCTTAGGAGCATAAGGCCAATGGGAAGAGACAAAGACATAAAATTGTTGTGACACCCTCCGGCATCACACCTATATGTCCTTCGGCTAATGACCCAGCCTATTCTTCCACATTTCTTCCATTCTCTTCAAGGGCCATGACTCATCAAAGTCTTAACTTGCTTGTTTAGTCATCCTTATCATTCATCTCCCTATAACCCAAATTTGAATCTCCTTATGTGCTTATTCCTGAACGGTATCCTGGTGCCCACACTAGATACATGAAAACCTCAATTTCTCAAATTCTCTCACTCACTGGTTTATGCTTTGATCCAAGTTATTTCCTGAGCACTTACGTTAGATGTGGAGACACACAGATGAAACAGAGTCTAATCTGTGACTTCCAGAGCTTCACAATCAATTTTATAACACAATTGAGACAAGCTACTGCCAGAGCACAAAGGGAAAGTTTCTTATCTCTATCAAAAAGGCTATGTGGGGCCAGGTGTAGTGGCTTATGCCTGTAATCCCAGCACTTTGGGAGACCAAGGCAGGTGGATGACCTGATGTCAGGAGTTCAAGAGCAGCCTGGCAAACATGGTGAAAACCCGCCTCTATAAAAATACTAAAATTATCCAGGCATGATGGCAGATGCCTGTCATCCCAGCTACTGGGGAGGCTGAGGCGGAAAAATCGCTTGAACCTGGGAGGTGAAGGTTGCAGTGAGCCGAGATCGTGCCATTGCACTCTAGACTGGGCGACAGAGTGGGACTCCATCTCAAAAAAAAAAAAAAAAAAAAAAAAAAGGCTACGTGGAAGAGATGACATGTGTATTCACTGTATTTTAGAATGAGGAGTTTGACCCATAGACCAGGGGACACCTGTCATTATTGACAGAGGGGAGCATGTGGCAAATGCATGGAACCATAAAACAACACAAGACATTGAGGAAAACCACAAGCATATCTGCTTGAGTTTCACAAGAGTCATAGCTGTGAAGAAGTGGTAGAGGAGGTGGTGAAGGTGAGCAGGAAAGGTCTTGGGTACCATGGTAGGGAATATGAATGCAATCTTATAGGAACTGAAGAGTTTTTAATAAATTTTCTTTAGTAGTAAGGTAAGTGTTAAGGTGTGCTTTATAAAAATCAGTCTGGCTGTGGTCTGGAGAGTTGGCTATAGAGACCAGGGCAGGGAAAACAATTAGAGGGTTACTAAAGTAATCCAGGAGAGAAATAATGAGGGCTTAAATCAAGGCAATGGGAATGTAAAACCATTCTGAATTGCAAGAGGGAAAATTATTAGGTGGCTTGTCATAATTTATATGCAATTGGTGCACCAATCCTCTCCTTTGAACATGTCACCACTGAGCATTGCAGGAGACAACAGTCATCATTGAGGAGAGATTTAAGAATAGAACATGATCTGACGACCTACATTCCTCTAAAATTGCATCACAGAACTTCCACATCTTCCCACCACCAAATCTGCAAACTCCCTAACTCTGCAGACTTTAACTCTGACTTCCCTGGGGTATTAATGTCTCAGCTGCTGCAAAAGTAAATCCCTCAACCCATGCTCTGGATCCAACCGTCTTTGAGCAGACCATGGACTTCTATGGGAATTTCTTTCACAACTGCATCCTCTGTCTTTTCTGATCTACTGGACATTCTGTTTAGCCTATGAGTGTGCTGTAAAATCTCCTTTAAAAAACAGTTTTCCAGCAGATAGAGCATGTGGTTAAACAAAATAAACACAAATATTTTACTCTAGATCCCCCGCCAAGTATGTCAATGCTCTACTCTTCTTCTACCAAAGTCTTCTTTAAAAAAGATGGTTACACTATTTTCTCTAATTCATCTCACATTTATTTCTTCAATTTATAAAAATAGGTCAATACATAAGAACTGATGTTTTACCATCATGTGGCTCCACAACCTCTTGGATCTCACTAGTCTCAATTGTTTAAGCACATTATATACTCTAACATCTCCATGCTTTTGTTTGTTTTGTTACATCAGTATAAAATGCCTTCCCAATCTTGTCTTCCTATGAAAATGCCAATCATTCAAAGTATAGTTTGGAAACCAACTATTCCATAAAGTCTTTCTGAGTCTCTTCAATGAGACTGATAAATTTTCTTTGTCCTCATTACTTGTACCTCTATTATTATGCCCTGCAATATTCTGCCTGGAATTATAGTTTACACTTCAAAGTTCAAGGTCATCATCTTTAATTTATAATTCAAGGTCATGTGTCTGACACCCACAATACATTGTAAGCTTTGTAAAAGAAGGACCCTTGTCTTCATTTCCCTCAGAATATAGCACTATACCCAGCTACTAAAACGCTTGTTTACTTAAATAATTGACTGATTAATTTAGGAGTAGATACACTGAAAGATGAAGATGCAAACATTATTAATTTTGTAATACTCAAACTTTTGTATTTTATAACATTTGATATTTTATATTAAAATTCAAGTCTTCAAATGTTCCCAGATAGTCAGTACTGCCAAAAGCCTGATCAAAATTCAAGTCCTTATTACACAAGGTATTATCTGCTAATAATGAGCATAAAAAGAGAAGCTTAGTATAAAATGTTCTTTCATAGGGCAAAAGAGAGAAAGACACACTTACTTGCAAATAACCAACTAATTTCCCATCTCAAAGCTGTAAATTTATGGTTTTAAATCTAGTCCAGGCACCAGTCTACAAACATAATAATTAATTCAGTCAACTCAGTCTTATCTTGCATGCTATTTCCTCTGTTTGGAACACTCTGCAATTTTATGTCAGCCCCTTAAGATCTCAAAAAAACATTACTTCCTCTGGAATACCATGACATGAAACTATCTCAACTTGGCTTTTTAGCTCTTTCTCGTGTAACAAACTGTTTTTCATCTGTGTTCATATGGAATTTAAACATAATATTTATTTCTCAAGATCAATTTTGGTCATTTTTATTCAATCCACCACAAATACTCAAAACTCCACGAGTATACATTAAACATTTAATACAAGATTGTCCTTAACCTCAAAAACATATAGCTTAGTGTCAGAGATAGACATTTGCCAGGCAACAGACTTTAATAAGTGGTATATGCTATTTCTTCTGCTTAGAGCACTCTTTCTCCTATCTTATGGCAGTCTCTTAAGATCTCAAATAAACACGACTTTCTCTGGAAAATCATGACATGCAACAATCTTGTCCTAGCAGTTCAAATTGGCTTTTTAGCTGTTTCTCATGTAACGAACTTTTTTCATCTGTGTTGACATGGAATTGTCACTTAGAAGTCATGGTACATTAAAATATAGGCCATTCTACTGCCAGAAATTAATCACAAAAGTGATAACAGAAAGAGAATAAAAACATCAAATTGTCTCCATTCTTTATGTCACACATTACATCATGCGAATTTTTGTGTTTCTGCCACTTAGTAATATATCTGTTAGAGAACAGATGGAAGGCATAGAGGTTTTAAACAGCAGGAGGGGTGATTTAATCAGATTTGTACATTAGAAAAATCACTTGTCCTGGATTGCAGGCAAAGGTCCATTTGGAAGCAAATTCTATAATCTCAGTGAGAAACGAAGGGGATATTTGAAGATTTAAAAAAAGTTGCAAAATTTGAGAGCTATGCATAGTGCTGAATCCACACAACATAGATGATTGATTGGAGGCTGGGAGTTATAAAACAAGAAAAGGCAAAGATGACAGACATCTAGGTTTCTAAGTTCAGGACACGAGGACTAGTAAGGCCCCTCAGTCAGTGAAAATTAAAAAAAAAAAATTAAAAAAATTTAAAAAAAATATGTAACTTGAGGGAGAACATAATGAACTCTTTCAGAAAGGGTTTATGTTAGATCTGACACTGAATATGGGCTGATGAATTTATGAACTTGGTAATAATGTGGCTTATTGTCAATACCCCAATCTTCTATTGGTAATGAACAGACAATCCTAAACTCTTTGGGATATGAGCTCTTTAGAGAGCCTGATGAAAACTGTGGAGTTAGTCACCAGATTCTACTTGAAGATTCCCTGTTCAAGTAATTAGATGTGTTGGCATTAATCCAAGCTGGATTCCCTCCTAAGAAGAGGATAAATGTGAATGAATCATGATGCTTTGAAGAATAAAGGTTAAAGAGTGACTGAATTAACCCATTCAGCCTAACAGTTTTTTTTACCTAATGAAATAATTTTTAAAACTCTACAAATGTGCAAACTTATGCTTTTCCTTCATTTTCCTCAATTTTGTTCATTTTGTACATTTTTGGTAATACCTTATTTATGATGAGATTTTGATTCAATGCTTTTTTATAAAAATAATATTTGCCCACATGCATCTTTGGAAGTGAATATGCAATTCTGTTTTCAGGCTTAATCACCACCAGGCTTTCCTCCTCTCTGAAGAAAGCATTTGAAAAGTCTGTGAAATGACCATATATTGAAGGGATTGAAGGGTTACACAAGGGTGAAGAAGGTGTTAGCAAACAAGCTAATTAATTTCCTTGATTTGAATATGAATGCTAAGGTTCAAGTCACTAGGACTTAACTCTACAAAAATTCAGCACCTTATTTAACATATTAAATCCTCTCAACTAATTACTGTATAAATAAAACAACTGCTTTTCACGACCTGGATATCAACAAAAGCACAGCATTATAATAATTTTGAATTGTACATGCAGGGCAAAAAACAGTCTTGGAATAATAATACAGTTAAAAAATCGAAAACCAGTCTCAAATAATTCTCTGCTTTTCATACAAAGTCAACAATACTGAGGCATGTTCAAGTAAAATTCATATGAAGCAGGTATTGGTAATCACGTCATGAAACAAGTAATGTGGACGGTGAGAGTGTAGTGTGTGTAGAGCCAAAGACATCAGGGCAGCTCAGTTCAGTATCTTCTATACCAGCTCACAGACGGAAGCTTTAATGATCAAATCAATATGTTGGAGGAAAAGCATCCAGTTTTTAAATTACTGCTTTATTCAACATATTTACAAGGCCTTTCCCTTCCTGTACATACACCACCATGATGACATATCACAATGATTTCATCAGGAAAAAAGAATGTTCAAATCCTTTGTGAATTTCTATGTAAGGGATGTAAGGAATAATGAAAATGTAGCCATTTTGTTTGCATAGCTATTTCGTGTTCTGTTGAATGATCTAAAAGGGAGTTGCTATTTATATTTCTGCTCTTTTTTTCTTTTTACGAAAGAAATTGCTCATCTATAATTACAGTTATATGGTACAGGGTTTTCTTATTGAATTTTCCTTTTCAATGGAATTGATTTCTGTATTGACTCTGGAAGTGAAAACTAGTAAGTAGAATTTGGCATAAAAAGAATATTTGGCCATATGCTTATATCATTTGCTATAATCTGAACTCAACTAGAATACTAATTGCTTTTGGCTTCTCATACAAATGAAAGGGCGCATTTACCAGCGGAAAAGTCACTGACTTTTCCAAACAGGCATATAAATCCACTCTGAGATTCACTTGAATCTTTAACTGAAGAAATTATGCAAAGGAAAAACCAAATAAGAGCTATGAGCTTGGCACAGCAAGCAACATTCTGGCTTAAAGAGAATTAGCATATAGTACAAGAAACTAGATACAGCATCATTCCCGTCTGCTTTTGTCAGGTGGCTTAGGAATGAAGACAATGAATGACTATGACTGAAATGTTAGTTGGCTAAAAAAATAAACCCAGGGAGTCCAAATAACTGTACATTTCTGGACATTTCAAGTTTTCCAATATTTCTAACAAACATGCATGTTTGATTATAATAAAGGCTGGTTTGGAAACTGTTGATGACTCAATTTATCTCTATAATCACTATGAGAAAAATCAAAGGCACCACCTGTGCAATATGGAATTTGGAGGACTGTTGTCATGTCCAACAAACAACATGTTCAACCTGGTGAAAGCTGACTCCCTTCCTGGCTTAAAATTAGTCTGGTGTGCTTGTCTACTTGGCACTACTTACTGTTTCCTGAGATAGGTGATAATAAGCCTATTTGTAATCATGTGAATTCTTTCCTGCATTTTGACAGGCATACTTTGAGTTATTTGAGGTGATGAGGGTAATGATTTACCAGTGACATTTTACTGTCTGTTAAAGGAAAAAATGGCACCACTCTTACATGATCCAGACATGAAAAAGGTTCAGCCTGTTGAAGACTGTGACAAAAAAAGGTCTCATAACAAATTAAAAACTAGGCTGTGATGCATTATATTTTGACTGTACATTATAAGTACTAGTATTGTTATAATTATGTGTTATTTTTTGTCTTTCTGTAATTCTGAGACACTTCAACCTGCAATGTCATGTTTTTCTTGTTATGATAGTTATTAGCAAATATTAGAAATTTCATTTAGTGTTTTGACATGAAGTCATAGCACATAAATTTTGGTTCAAAAGCCCTTTTCGTCAGAAAGATTAAAGCCAGTTTCAAGCAGATATGTCTCTACTTAAATACACAGACAAATTTCTCTTTCAAAAATAAAAACTATGGTAAAATTTCATAAAAGGTGCAAGTTAGGTGAAAAAAAATGGAAAATAAAAATGTTTTACTGAGCCAAACATGCTTTGTGTTTGTTGTGTTATATTGAGGGATGTCCTAAATTCACCTATAACTGCTCGTGTTGATTTAAATGATGACTCTGGAAATGGGCAAGAACTATGATTCTTGTTCTACTAAAAGCATGAATAAATATTAATAAACAGCAATCCCAGGTGAAAACAGTACTCAGATAATTCATTCCCTCTGAAAGGCTGCTCCTTGTCAGTGTTAATTCTGAGGGCAAAGGGGTATTTTAAAAGCAATACAAACACATATCCCTCTCAAAAATACTCTATTTGGAAGGTGTTAGTACAGTAAGGTCTAATTTTTCCCGGTAGCCATGATCCTTACAGCACAAGATAAAATAAAACGACTATAACAACTTTCTCCTGCCAGAATTTTAGAAAACATTCTGTCCACTCGAACTCCACTGTACCAAGAAATGTTATCTGGGTGCAATCTGGAGCAAGAAAATGAGTCCTTCACTAAAAATGTATGAGATGCAATATTACATCGTCTTCTTAATTCTGCCTTCAATTGATTCCATGACCTAGACTCAGAATATAAAAGGATCATGGAATAAAGCTCCTCATGTCACCATGTTAATGTATATTTTGATATTCCCTGATTTCCAATATGCCGAAATACTAAGGTTGTACTTTTAAAAAGCCCATGTTTTCTAAACTTGTGTATTGGTCAAGTAAGATTTACCTGGGAGGAATGTTAAAAAATGCAAGTTACATTTTAAAAAGAAATTTTGAGGCAATGAGTGACAGAACGAGCTAGAAAGAGTTTGCAGTCACATGGGCATTCTAGGCTATTTCACTATAATGGGGAGTATCAGGCGATTAGCAAAGTCAGTGCAGATGCTAAGCACTCATACGATTTTTGTCTTTCTGTGTGAATGCCAATTTATTTTATTTTATTTGCTTTTTTGACATGGAGTCTCACTTTGTTGCCCAGCCTGGAGTGCAGTGGTGCAATTTCAGCCCACCGCAACCTCCACCTCCTGGGTTCAAGCGATTCTCCTGCCTCAGTCTCCCAAGTAGCTGGGATTACAGGTGCATGCCATGATGTCCAGCTAAATTTTGTATTTTTAGTAGAGACAAGATTTCACCATGTTGGCCAGGCTGGTCTCAAACTCTTGACCTCAAGTGATCCGCCCATCTCAGCCTCTCAAAGTGCTGGGATTACAGGCATGAGCTGCCATGTCCAGCCTGCCAATTTATTTCAAATATGAAATCTCCTTTTGGTCTCTGCATAATTAGACCTATACTGCTTTATTTCCATTCCTTCACATTGGTGGAATCTAGGCCAAGTAAGGAGGGAAAAGGAGGAAATGAAGAGGGAAGGGAAGGAGAACGCTGTATGAATGGCATACCTCCACAGTCCTAAAAGTTCTCAATTCTTTCGGTGATCCTTGAACTGGACAAAAGAGATTATAAGAGACTATCAGTCTACACAGATGTTCCACTGAGACCCAAAAACTTTCTATAGGCTCTCAAGAAGTGGAAAAAAGCCTGGCATGAATCTCACTGCATTCCAGCCATGACTTTCTTATTTAATTATTTCCCAGGATGGAAAAGGCATAGATTCAGAATCATGCAACTCTGTACTAGAGATCATCCAAATGTTTTGGAACAGAAAAATCATCATCTTTGAAAAGTAGCCTCATTATTATTATAAAATATTTTAGAAAACAGCTACTGTATGAAATCACTTAGGTATCATTTGACTGTAACTCTCTTCATTCCTGAGCCAAATATGGTAAAGAGTATTAACAATTTTATTTGAATATTGAGCTTGCCAATTAATGACTGTCCATTTATGCCCCCAGATGCTCCACTGCTCAATTCATAGGAAGGCCACATTCTGCATTTGCTTTGAGGTTTGCTAATATAAAACTATAAGAGCTCCTCTGGGAATTCTGGGGGCTCCAAATGCCCTGAAGCTTAAACAAGCCAACTCCTAAGCTCAGTTAATGAGCAGACAGCAACATTCCATTGGCAGAAACAACAGTCAGGTTTTAGATACCAGGAAAAAGGTCCTGAATCTTCCCTTTACCTGGAAAAAAAAATTTATATGAAGGAAAAAATTCATTAAGAGCATTCTCTGGCTCAACCTGAACATCTCCTTTTAAAACATGAATCCTCTATCTTTTCACTGATGGAATTACTCTGATGTGTAGAACCATTTATTAAATTAGAGGAGCATGAAATACTACATGTATTTTGGGTACAGAAACATGAAGACCAGAGTCCACAGGTTCAATCCCAACTTTTTAACTAATTTTTAATTTAGACTTTGCAATTGCATAACAGTTCTCATCATTTTCGGATTTTCAGCGTTGTCCTCCAACTGCCTTTCAGATAATCTCTAGATTTTTGTTGACTGCTTCCTTTTTTTTTTTTTAAGAAACCATATTTATTTATATTTTGTTTCCAAAGGGAGAAAACTTTTGCAATCTATCCCTTTGACAAAGGTCTAATATCCAGAATCTACAAGGAACTAAAACAACATTTATAAGGAAAAAACAAACAACCCCTTCAAAAAGTGGTCAAAGGCTATGAACAGACACTTCTCAAAAGACATTTATGTGGCCAACAAACATGAGAAAAAGCTCATCATCACTGGTCATTAGAGAAATGCAAATCAAAACCACAGTGAGATACCATCTCAATGCCAGTTAGAATGGCAATCCTTTTTTATTTTCTTTTTGACTCCCACAAAATGTTTTCTTTCTCTCTCAAGAAATGAAGTTAGTTTTCCCTCTCAATTAAAAAGATTTTTTCAGTCTTTACAGTGACAATGAGTACACCTCTCCCAGTGTTTAATTATATTTCTTCATCTTTGTAACATGATATAATAGCCCACACCAATCTTTAAGGAAAAAACAAAACAAAACAAAACAAAAAAACAGTTCAGAACAGGCCCCATCTATTTTGAGGCAGAACTTTCTTTCAGGTCCAGATGATCAAGAGAAACCTTGAAATAAGGAATAAATAGCATAAAAACCAAGACTTTCATTTGATGGGATACAAATCCCTACCTATTTAAGGTTTCCAATAATTGTTTTCAAATAACAACTCTCACGAACAATGTTAAAAGCAGTCAGTTCTGCAAAGTCCTAGAGTTGCTACGTTCTCTTGTAGTTGAGTACCTAATTTAGGGATTTTGTCTAACCACAACAGACACATTAGAGAAAACACTCTCCATCAGGTAGGAAAAATCCGTTAGGGCTACTTTTCACAAGTAAGGTTAATATATTACCATTTTAATTTTCAAAAGGGGTCTTACTTCTTAACACCCAAATATATACAGATACATATCATTTTAGACAGTTTTTCAATAAAGCAGTAAGGATTGTGATTTTTTTCCCACTTGATGGCTTCATAGATTAACTGCCTGTCCCAAATGTCTTGTTGAAAAGGTTAATATAACCTGCTTCAACATCATGTCCACACATGAGTTTTTTGCACCCGTTTTGTTCCATATCTAAGAAAGAAATAACACTTTATGTAATTCAGTAACTTCAAATACATAGGCTACTCTTTCTTCCTGCCATGAGACAATTTTGGGTGATTGCTAAGATTTAGTCACATATACTATCTGAAGCTAAATGTTACTACATATCACAGTCAGGGGATGGTAAGAATCAAAATGCCTATACCATGAAAGATGTTACAGAAATAAACTCCAAAGCTAACTATTAAATAGAGTTTAAATTAAAGAACGTGAATGAATGAAGCTGGTGTTATGATTTGATTTGTGATTTTCTGAAAATCATAAAAATGATATTGTAAACCAGGAATATATTTTCAAAATTCTACTATTGTAAAAGCAGTGTTGATTTAAATGAACACAATCTATTTAAAATATATCAAAAGATTTTTATTTTATTTAATTTATTCTCCCTGGAAAGTAGCCAGAAATTAATACCAATAATACAACATACACACTGTAAGTCCAGGATCCAAATTTTTAAATAATTTTTCAAAGTAATTCATGCACAAAATTTATGTTTTCCTAAATGGTTTATAATGAAAAATGGCAAATCTCGCTCCATCCCTGTTCACTACCAATTCCCACTCCCAAGGACCAACCACTTCCAACCCTCCTAGCTGTTCCCTTCAATGTTTACTTCTGTATTTATTTTGGCATCTGTACAGGGACAGCTTCATATTTTTTAAAACGTATATATACTGCTATTTTTAACTTCTTAGTTTTAGGAATTATCTGTCAACTTTGTTTTATAGTATATTTATCTCTCTTTTACCACCATTATCCCACATCCCACCTACGCATCTGCTTCCACACTCCTAATTAACATATATGAATGTTAATATATTAAACAAAATGTTATACATTACTGTTCAATATATGATGTCTGACATACATATTGACATAAATGTTAATATATTAAATAAAAGCTAGTCTTTATTATGTCTGGATAAGTGTTATTCAAGGCATAGTTGAGTGATATGTGTATATGTGTATGTATAAATACATAAAATCTACTGTATATATAAAATATATTTTATACATACATAAAATCAGTTTGCTTTTTTCCTTTTATATGTTTTCTTCCAGAGCCCCTAGAACGCCTGCTTCAGTCTGGACGAGTTTCTCTTTGACTCTTCTTCACTGTAGCGGTCCGAGAATGTCCCTTTATCAACATCTTTCGATGCCCCTTCATTACTCTCCGGTATCTTACGTCCTTCAATTTTTAAATTCATTTCATATTTTGCTGAAATGTATTCTCCAGTAACTTTTCAGGAAAGTGTGCTCTAAAGTTACATGTTTTGAGTTTTCATGCTGGAAAATATCTCAACTTTACCTTATGAATGAATTTCATCAATGTCATACCTAGCTCAGGCAATAGTTGTCACGGGTATGAAGCCATTTTGGAATTGGCCACTTTTTTCTGAGGAACCTGTTTTAGTTTAGTTTACAGCATTTAGAAATAGAAAGTAACTTTACAGAAGTAACACCAATATTCTAGTCTGCTTGTCCCAAATATAATTAATAGTATTAGGATATAAGTGATACTAAGGTGGTTTTTATTATTTTTTATACACTGTGTGCTTTTCTTTCTATTTAAGCTACATCTAAAAACTAAGCTTTTAACTAAAATTGAATGGCATTTAGCTCAATGCCATTATTGACCAAATCATACTCGGAAGATGTTATTATATCCCAACTAAGGAATCCTTTACTTTGGGAATTAATTTGACTTACACATGTCATTTCAGTCTCAGTTGCCTTATTCTATTACATTATTCTTGTCAAGTCTAAGTTTTATCATGTCTGAATTCTTTTAACACTGAATCTGTGATGTAAAAATGTATGATGTGCTACAAATTTTATTCATAAGTTATATCCTACTGTAACCTGTAAAACATTTCTTGTAAATTACCTAATTCTTGTAAATTGCTTCATTTATGTACAGTTTCTTATGTAAATTTGAAAAATATTTGCCATGACACATTCTGTAAACATTCCCATATTCTTTTCCTTAATGCTTATTTGCATGAAAGTAACTTGGGTTTTGCCTGTTTGTATTGGATAGCCATTAAGCCAACTTCAGGGTCTCTGCCTTTTTTTCTGTAGTTTAACTGTTTCTAGTTTTGTTCATATTCTAAATAGATGCTAGAGTCATACTTTTTATTTTCTACTTTCTAAATAAATTTTCTAAGTTGTTTAAAAAATATCTTTATTCTATTTTTATCCCTGATGGATAACTGAAAATCATTTTCACCATGAATATTGTAGCAATTGTTCCATTGTGTCTTGGTTCCATTGTTTTTTTTTTTTTTTTTTTTTTTTTGGTTTGAGGTCTTGTTCCATTCAGATCCTTTGTATGTGAACTCTCTTCCCTCTTTTGAAAGCTTAAAGATCTTCACTTTGTCGCAAAGGTACTAAGATTTCATGATAATGTGGTTTAATAGTTGGCTTTTTTCTTTCATTGTGCCAGACTTGTCTTTTTGAGACTTAGTTTCATCAGTTCTGGAAATTTTTTCTTGTATTATATCTTTAACTTTCTTCTCTATGTTTTTACTGTTATCTATGTCTATAATCCATTTAATAAGACTCTGAACCTCCTAAATCTCTATTCTGGTTTTCCTCTCTCCTGCCTTTTTGGATTACTTTTTGAATGACTTCTTTGACCTTATGATCCAACTATTCAATTACTTTATAAAACTTATTTTTTCTTTCCTCTATTTCTGAGAGCTCTTTTTTGTTATCTGAATGTATCTATTTTACATCATCTTCATTTTGTTATCTAAATTAGTATTTTTCACTTACTCAACTTAGAATATCCCTGAAAGATCTTTTTAGATGATTTTCTTATTCCCTGAATTGTCTCAGCTTCTTGCAGATTCATAATTTTTCCCTTTCAGGTAGAAAGTTTTCCTCTGAAATCTTGTACTCTTTGGTCATTCATTAATTCTTCACCTAGAGCACTAATGCGTTCAGACTGACGGCGTGGAGGAAGGGACTTCATGGGAGTGATGGTAAAGCTGTTTTTTTCCTCTAGAGGGACATCCAAAATACTGTATTGGAGATTTTTCCTCAGGTTTTTCAATTCTCAGGGAATAAAATCTCCTTTTCTGCCCAATCAGGATGCCTGGCTAGATATAAGAATCCTGCAGACCATTGGTTATTTCTTAACTTCCAGAGTTCCACATAAGAAGTCAACTGTTTTCTCATTAATATCTTCCTCTAACACCTACGGTGTTGCTTCCCCCCTTAAGTTCATTAACTATTACTTATTGATGTGATTTCCATGTTTTAAAAACTAGAAGGAAAAAAAAGCTGTTCAATTCCTTCTCTGCTGTTAATTTTCCTTTCATTTTACTGGTTCTATTGGACTTGTAACTTTTTATCCCTTTATTGTCGTTTAATTTAATAAATGCTCATGATCAATTGACTATGGTTACTCAGAAGCGTTAGTATGATTTTAACATGTTCAAAGCTTTTTAAAAAGATATTTACAGTATTGAATGTACATTTTAACAGGAATCCTGAGACCTCAGGTTGAAAAGGATGGGAGAGAGTGAGGGACAGAAATGTGTTTTGCCTTAGAAGAATTTTGCCCATGTGATTTAGAGACTGTTTTTTCTTTTTAATTTATTTTTTTATTTTTTTATTTAGACAGAGTCTCGCTCTGTCACCAGACTGGAGTGCAGTGGCTCAATCTTGGCTCACTGCAATCTCCATCTCCTGGGTTCAAGTGATTTAAAGACTGCTTTTTAAGTGCTCCGTGAAAAAGCCCACTGAATTAAAAATATTTAATTTTGTATCGGATAAAAGCACAATCATCCTAAATGATCACAGCACATTGCTAAGTAAGATGACACAAGTAACTGACAAAAGACACAAGCAGTAAAGCTGTGGAAACAGGAAGTCTGGTCATACCTTATGGCATATTCATAAAATGGAATACTATATAGCCAAAGTAATATACTCTAGGTCAAATATTTTTAAATTTTACTCTTTAAAGACAATATTATTTTTATTTATAAATATTCTTATTAAGAAAACAAAAACTTAAGCTGTAGAATGGGAGAAAATATTTACAAAACACATAATAAAAGTCTTGTATGCAAAATGTAACAACTATTAAAATTCAGACAGAAAATAAACAGCTCTATTAAAAATGAGCAAGATATTTTACAGACACTTTACCAAAAATGGTATACAAATGACACATAAGCACAGGTAGAGATGCCTGACATCATCAGTCACCAGGGAAAAGCAAATTTCTACTAAAAATACAAAAAATTAGCCGGGTGTGGTGGCGGGCACCTGTAATCCCAGCTACTCAGGAGGTGAGGCCAGAGAATTGCTTGAACCTGGGAGGCGGAGGCTGCAGTGAACCAAGATCATGCGACTGCATCCCAGCCCGGCGACAGCGCAAGACTCTGTCACAAAAAAAAAAAAAAAAAAAAAAAAAAAGACTGCAGAACTAAGGTCACAACCATGGTCACCTCTGGTAGAATTATGGTGGTTTTTAATCCTTATACTTTATCTTTTTGATTTTTCTGGTATATACTTCCTTCACAATCAATAATATGGACAGTTATAAAAATAGAATCAAATAATTTTGAAGAATTGTCTACATTTTGATGGTATCAAAAGGATTGCAACAAAGTCCAGTTTTTCATACATTTTATCTTCTTTCCCTTAAAAATACAAAGAAGATAAAGTTTCTGGGTTCAGCTTAGACTTGACTCTAGTCAGTGAAGGCATTAAGTCTTCAGTCATCCCTACTTAATTACGTTATATGCAATGTTGTTTCAAAACGTTCCAGCAGAGCTTGGCACATGCTGCTTTCCCATCCAGCCAGCTGGAAAGACCCACCATTCCTGAACAGAGCCAGAACAAGCTGCAAGCACGCATGGCGGCGATGGAATCACGTGGCAATTCACCCGGTGGCCGGATGCCTTTCACAGTTTAACCAAAGACGTTAGGCAAAGCCAATGAATTGGGGGCCCACCAGACGTCATGAAATATATTTGGGTTATTTTTGCATAGATTTATGAACAATGTTTTCCCAGTTTCATAAGAAATGATAGTCATTCAGAGCATAAAATACATGTTAAATGAGGTCGCAGTATCATTTTCAAATTTCAGTGCATCAGTCAGTATGCAATCACAGAAACAGAATCAGGAGGACATATAAATATATGTGTGTGTGTGTGTGTGTGTATATATACGTGTATACACACACACACATATAGAGAGACATACACATACATACACACATACACACACACACACACACAGATTACAAGGAATCTAGGAATCTGTAGGGCAGGCAGGCAGGAAGAGCAGATCCAGCAAAAACAGGGTAATTGTAGACTCAGCTGCTCTGGGGAACTCTTTCGCCTTGAATAATTCAGACCCTCTGAAGGGCTCATCTGGAAAGGTCTGGCCTACCTAGAATAATCTCAATAATTTAAAGTTAAATCACTCGGGATTTTAATTACACCTGCAAAATCCCATCACAGCAGCACCTAAATTCACGTTCGGTTGGGTCACTAGAAGAAGGTGTGTATGCTACCATCCTCACACCTCTCTTTCATCCTCATAGTTCAGCCTAAGTTGACACATTAAAAAACTATCATACCCAGAAGCCACATATTTAGAATTACTTACGTAAATACATAGAAAGATAAGTGTTCATCTTTATCTTTCTTTATATTTTGTTTTTAAGAATTAACCATCTCCCAACTACAAGACAGTACCAATCTTCTTCTTAAATTTCAAGTGCCAGTGCATGATAGGTGCTCAATAAATATTAATTGAATTAATGATATTTTTAAATGCATGTTTTGCCCACTATTTAAAATTCACTTTATTTTAAGAATAAAGCAAATATTAAACTAAACAGATTGAAAAAGAAATAGTGGCATAAATAATGACATTCTGACAGCCAAGAAGAGTGCTTCAGGCCTTTTCTCCTCATCCCATGGACCTCTGTTTTATCCCCTAAGACTACATGCACTTCTTCCAGCAAAGCTGATATCGAACATGAATTCTGTGTGAGCTAAAAAGTGCTAGTTCAAGTTTCACAGTCAGATGAATCATTAGGAGATTCTTTTGTTTTGCCATCTTTTATTTTCATAACAGAAAGTCTTTCCTTATATATGGGGTTAGTATTGTAACTTCTATCAAGCTCCATTTTATTTGTCATTTACTGTGTATCTCATCCCCTTATATTGTTAATTCCTTGCCAAGAGGACGGTTTTATTCACATGACAGCCCAGGAGCCAACCACACCATTTGTGGGACACAGTAGGAGCTCAACTATTTACTGAATGAAAGAGGCGATGAAGAAAGAATAAATTGTGCCTTTGCCTTAAACTCCTGAAGAACCCCAGCTTCTTTCATAAGTTTCTAAGTTTTTCTTCTCACTCCAACCCTATTAGTAATCCTGAAATAGGGAACAAAAATAAAACTCAACTGTTGATGTCATTGGCCAGTAATAGATTTGCTATTTCTTCAGGGATTATGTATATATCAGGCATTTTTTAATTTTAAAATTAAAAAGTTCTCATCTTGATGAGCTCTGCACACTCAGTGTGGAGAAACTCAGTATTGATTAATGGAGGCATTTAATTACGGGGAAATGTGGTCACATAAATAAACACCAGGAAAGACTCAATGAGCAGTCTCATATATCAAGGACAATCTCCTGAGAACACAGGCCTGGATTATGAAAGGTTTCATGCTTGTCTTCCCTGTCATACACTCAATTTTCTCTCAGGAGAGCAATTGGGAAAAAAAGCTCAGCAATAGAAAAAACAACCTATAATCTATTTCAGCCTTCTTACTGAAAAGTATGAGCTAGAAAGCTTCAAACTAATGCCAGTATGAAGCCAAGAGGCTGCAGCACTCAGCATTAAAGTTCACTGTATTTTCTCCTGGAAATTTTTTTAGACTAACCAAGTGGATATCTTTATTACAATTTCTAAATAGGATGAAGTTTTACCAAGTTTTTATGAAAGCTGAAGTTCTGGGTTCCTAATTTATAAATAAACCATCTTATGCCAAATGCATTCCACTGCTCTTTGGCAGAGGTTTTGGGTATCTTGAACATGCAGAAATCATAAAAATTCCTATGGTCACAGGAGAAATGTTTTAAGAAAAAGATATTTTATTAATTTCACAATTAAAGTATTAAAACTCCCTCTTCTGCCATCTACAAGGAAAAACTTGCCTCTATTCTCAGACCACTGAAGCTAAGCTCCTTTATTCTCCTGCCCCCTTGGCAAATCTGTTCAGTTATTGAAGGTGGAACACAAAACACAAAGCTAAAACTGACAGAAGAGGGACTCGAATATAGTTTCCTGCTCTTTAGAAAGTGTCATAGAGACCTGAGTTGGCTTTTCAGCATCCACCTAAGAAGAGTGATTATGCAGGGGCCCAGCGCAGCCTGCAAATAGCTCAAACAAGTAGCTACCCGTATGCTCACAACTGATAGCAAGACTTGCCTAAGTTATCCATTGCTATGTAACAAATTACTACAAACCAGCATAAAATCACACATATTTGTTATCTCAGAAATTCCACGCATCTGGAGTCCAAGCATGGCTTAGCTGGGTCCTCTGTACCAGGGTATCTCCAAAGGCTGAAATCAAGATGTGGGCTGGGCCTGAAGTCTAACCTGAAGGCTCAACTGGGGAAGAATTCCTTCCAAAGCCTACACAGTTGCTGGAAGCCTTCAGGTTTCTGTGGACTGGGAAACTAAGGGCCTCAGTTCTTTGCTGGATGTCAATCTAAAGGCTGCCTCAGTGCTTGCCACATGGGCCTCTCCACAGGGCAGTGCACAACATGGCAGCTTGTTTTATTAAAATCAGTGAGAGAGAGAGAATCTCGTAAGCAAAAACCAAACTTACATCAGTGATCTCATCATCTTTGCTGTATTCTATCATTTAGAAGCAAGTCACTGGTCCCATCTGCACTCAAGGGAAGAGGATTACACAGGGGCATGAATACCTGGAGATGAGAATCACTGAGGGTGGTCTAAGAGGGAGACCCCAGACATTAGGCAACCCAGAGCCTGAGGGAGCTTGCAGAAGGGAATAGAGAGCCAGTCATATTTCCAATTTCATTACTACATCCAACAAAAGACTTTTCCTCAGCACACTGGACAGAAATAGGGATTTATTAAATAGAACTGTTTGGATTCAGGGGGATGGCTAACTGCTTCAAATGCCAGGTTGTCTAGGGTGTCACAAGGAGTTTAGAGACAGAAATACTGAACCCATTACCCAAGATCAAAAAGACCCAATGGAACTTCAGACCCTTGACAACATTAAGGGCCTTTAATCTATTAAGTATGTGTAGGACTTTCAAATTCTTTATGGTTTTCCCTTTTTCTTCTGCAGGGGGAACACTATTGCCTGCTTCTATCATTACGTTATGTTTCTCTCTTTGCATCCTAACAGTGGTTACTCCTTTTCATTTGACTATTTGCACCCTGTCATCTGAGCTCCATTGTAATTAAAAGTACAAGTTGGTGAGATGTGTGGCCTACAAATAATGGCCATAAAATCAAAGGAAACTAACTGGTCAATGTATAGATTGAACTAATAACTGTCTTTATTAGCTCCACATTGTCGAAAATACATCATCAGAGCCAATGAAGACAAATAGTAATAAAAGAAAAGGGGGTGAGGACCTTCAAATTCTTGCATCAAAGAACTTTAAATGTTATAATTTATCTTTACTTTAATTCAAATGCCAAACATACGGAATTCAAACAATCCTACAGATTGGCTTGTCTGATAATCTTGCCAAGAACTAAATATAGAAGAATCAATTTTGAAATTTAGGAATAGAACCGAGAGGTGTCTCAGACCACAAAGACTGTAGAGCCATACTTTGGTCCTGTTGGCAAGACTTTAACTGTGTAATATTGTTTCTTTCTTTTACGGCCAGTGAGATCCTTCATTTTCTATCTGGATCACATCTTCTCTATGTAGGATACATGGCACCTAATCATTGTGTGTCTCCCAACGCCCAGGTGATATGGTGTCTTCCTAGAACACAAGTTCCAGTACATGTATACTCAGAAGTCAATTTAAAACAGATCACTTGATTTTACTTAGAATTGGAACCATGCTAAATTTATGAGGAAGACAGTCAAACAAGAAACTACATAAAGAAAGAAATAACCAATCAAAATGAGTTTGTATGAATTTGTTGTTTTACCATACAGTTTATCAGTCCATAAAATGTCCAATGTGGAATGGCATGGTACTGAGACCTCCAAAAAAAGAAAATAAAGTCTTCTGGGAATCATTTCCTCTGGCACCTAGAGCAAGAAATAATTGTCAAGGAAGTTGAGGTCTAATTTATACTTGCTAATGTTTTGTGTGACTTTGTACAACTTCTTCAGCTCCTTTAGGTTTTGGTGTCTTCCACCACTGAAATGAGAAGGGGTGACCTGGATGATTTTATTGTCCCATATGACTATAAATTCCAGCGTGAAGATTCCTAGCTTCATTCAGTTTAGGAACTTGTGTAGCGTGGTACCTGAATGGCAACAAGGGTGCTTCTTAGAAAATGGGGACCATTGATGAGAGTTCCTCCTTATACTCCTTATACCCTGTTCTGCTAAGCTCTGTATTTCAAGTGATCACCCACAGAGGGAATGAGATGCTCTTAATTAGCTTCCTGAGTACCCTAAGGACCACACTGAATTTATAAAAGCATTTCTTCTTTTACAATGTCCTGATTTTTTCCTCCTATTCCAAATATGTTTGTATGGAGATGTTTTAATATTTAAATGTGTGTGCCTTCTAGATAAGGCCTAAGCATACCTTTTTTTAACATAGCAAATGCAAACAACTAAAGAGAAAATGCCAAAACATAGGAACATTTTTTTAAATAAAAAACAATACAAAATAGAAACAGAGAAGAGGCATGATCTATTAGCCCAAATAGGTCTTTCACCCCTGTTTTGAAAATTTTTCCAAAGAGATCTTTTTGTCTTTGGTTTTCCTTTTCCAGTCTTAGAAAAAAAGTATCAGATGATATTATAAGGTGTCATAATTTGACTGAGAAATGCCTGTGTCAAACAGAATGCTCTTCAAATATCACTGGAAATTGAGAACTTTGGCAGAGAAAAGCCTTTACTTAGAGATAACCAAATAAGCCTAGAGAAAGCATGTGGTGCAGTCAATCCCTAAATTTGAAGAGAAACAGCAAGACGCATTTTATTATGCCTGTTCACTTTTAAACCCCTGAAGGGAGATTAGCGACAAAGTAAATACACATCAGAAACATCTTTACTATCCAGTATGCATCGTTAGAGGGCACAAGTTCTTAAAGTTCTGTCATGACATAAAGTAGCTTTGAAGTTGCCTCTGGTTGGCATCAGGTAGCTCTTGGCAAGGAAAGGCAAGCAGGACTTGCAGGGCAGCCTGCCACTGGCCTAAGAGAAAGGAGCATTCATCTGTTGGGAAAGCAAATGCTTGATGAGTAGAATGTTGACTTCGTACTGTTGAAGGCCTCAAACTTCATCTATTTGCAAAAGAGAGGCTATTTTGGAGCAAGTCCTGTGTAAGCAAGCTGCAGAGAGGCAGGGTGGAGATGGAAAAGGATAATCTCCCTGAACATCTGTCATGATTACACATAAAACCTTACTACAAAGTCAAATGCGATCTGCTTGGTACTTTGGACTGTTAAGCCTCTGCTATGTGAATGAATGTTTGCAGTCATGACTGTGTGTTTTTATCTGGTTTTACGATGCCTATCATTACAGACTCAGGCAGTCAAGGGAGGCATAACCATCATAATCAACAGGTCAATAGAGAAGGTACATTTGCCCATGTAAGTCAGAGGATGAGGCACACATTTTCATATGCTCTTGTGATCTTTTCCAAAAGGAGTCAGGCAGGGAAGTAGACATACTTGCCATTATAGTAGCTGTCAATTTACTGTGCCTTTCTCAATTGATGAAGCCACAGGCCACTGTCACTCTAAATCTCATCAGCAAAGATGGCAGTGGAAGAATAGCGACAGCAGCCTTCTCTTTCCCACCACAGTGAGGAAGAGAAAGCCATTCTCCCACAGAGCCAGCACATTTGGTGATAACTCCAACCCCAGCATGGCTCCTCCAGGCTTGGCTGCCTACTGCACAGTAAGGGTCTTTTGTAATTTATTTAGATGCATATTGACCTTATTTTCTTGGCAGTGACATGTGAGAATATGTTCTTTTGGAGGATTTGGGGAACGGGGGTGGGGGTGCCTGGCACACTGCCTTGCTTCATCCTCTCTGTTGAATTCACCAGCGCAGAGCAGTTTGCCACCTCTTTTTTCTCCATCAGAGCATCACTATGTTTGCTGGACATGGCATTTTTCAAGCCCTCAATTTATATCAGAACTTTAAGACATGAAGCTACATAAAATGAAATATTTGGATGTCATGTGTTACCCTTTAGACATAAAAACGAAGTAATGAGTTGATTTTTTAAAAAGCATTTGCCAGCCAGGTTTTTCAAAACAACAGATATCCCTGATATCAAAATAATTCTCCAGAATCAGAAATCCACAGACATTTAAACTGAAACAACATAGCAGTCCTTTTCTTAGACAAAGATACCCTTATAATGATAAGCTTTAAACGGGCATCACCTCCACACTTGTAAAGAGAATGCTTCTAAGGACCATGACAGAGCCTGTCACAGCATCTCATCTTTTCTTAATTCACTGAAAAACATCTAACAGACATCTTTCAAACTGAGTTACTCCCCTTATGATTTTTTATTCTTCTATTACAATATCCCTCAGCTTGTAACATCTAAGTAATGTTAAAATTCAATTCTCTTTACCTTGACTTCTGAAATACTCAAAATGATAATCATTTACATTTAAAGTACAGCAATTATCTTAGTACATCAAAAACTGTCAAGGTCTATATTTTCATAACATCTTTGGACTGGGACACAAAAGACACATGTATCAAATTTGTGGTGGACACCAAAATAGGACAGGTGGTTATAATATTATCATTCAACGATAATAGAAGACCAGAGCTCAGTTCCTCGTTAACTTCATCATTTCCCCCATAAGACACAGAAGAAAAAATATTAAACAAGATGACTAAATTAACAATTAGTCTCTAAATTTGATTGACTATTTTCTATAATACCTGGGTGTGTGGCACATAAATATATGTCTTGTATTTAACTCCTAATTGAAAAAAAATTTAATCTTAGCTCATTACCTCCCCATCTCCCTTGTCAATCATAAATTTCACACTCTGTTTATTTTTTTCATAGCTTTTATGAGGATGGATTCTATTACACATGTGTTCAGTTACCTGCTGTCTGTCTATCTCCCCACAGAAATAGAAGGGCTAATGGTGGCATGAATGATGCTCTTCCTCTCCGAGACAGTCCCATCAATGTAACAATGCCTGGTACATAACAGACACTCGATGAACACTTGAGAAACTGATTAATCAATTCACAGTTAAGATTTTAGGAGGTGGACTTGAACCTCGTTGAAACCAGAAATCACACTCACAGCAGCTCTTACAAGCAAGCCCAGTCTCACTTCATACCATCATCTAGTGGTCTTCATTGTCCAGCTTTCTGTTTGCACCAACCTAAATTCAAACTGTAGTCAAATACCTGCCCTGCTGTGCTGTAGCGTCAGATACTCTACTGAAACGGTGTCCTCACAAGTTTCCCAAAACATTAAAAGTCTACTGTCCAACAGTCTTATTTCTTCCTCTTGCTCTTTTGCTCTGTCCCATAGCATTTGCCATGTCTGAACTTCTCTGCACAATGGCCCCTCTCCTTTTTGACTGCTTTTATTTTCTTCATAAAAAGCCAGTTCTCTTCTCCTATGAGTCTGATCATCAGATGTCCCACAATTTCTCACTGCTTTACCCTCCCCTCTGTGTACAGTGGTCTCAACCTCAATTTCTAGCTCAGTCTTCTCTTTTAAACTCTAGAGCTTTATCTCTAAATTTCTGCAAGATAATTCTTCTTCCATGTGCTGCTCTCATCTCAAGCTCACTCAATCTAAAACTACCTATCATTGACATTTATTTTTCAAGAAATACATCTTTTCCTCCTAATTAGATGAAAGCACATTATTCTTTTTTGGATCCCTATATCATAAAAACACACCCAGTGCCTTGGACTTTTCAGGTAATTAATAAGTATCTGTGCTTGACGAATATCAAGTATGATGAATGTTATGGTAGAACTGTGTCCCCCAATAAGGAGATATTGAATTCCTAACCCCCAAGACTTTAAAATGTGATCTTATTTGGAAATAGTATTATTGCAAAAGTAATTAGTTAAGATGAGGCCATACTGAAGTAGGGTGGATTCTTAATTCAAAGTGACCAGTGTCCTTGTAAGAAGAGAAGAGACAGACACGGAGAACGCCAGTGACAATGAGGCAGAGATTGAAGTGGTGCACCTATAAACCAAGGAAGCCACGGATGAAGGCAAACACCAGAGGCTAGAAGAAGCAAGGAAGGCTCCTCATCTACATGTTTCAGAGGGAGCATGGCTCTGCTGACAACTTGATCTTGGACCTGGAGCCTCCAGAACTGTGAGAGAGTAAAGTACTGCCATTTTAAGCTACCTGGTTTGCAATGCTTTATATGGCAGCCTTAAGAAACTAATGGAATGCAGCCGGGCGCGGTGGCTCAAGCCTGTAATCCCAGCACTTTAGGAGGCCGAGACGGGCAGATCACGAGGTCAGGAGATTGAGACCATCCTGGCTAACACGATGAAACCCCGTCTCTACTAAAAAAAATACAAAAAACTAGACGGGCAAGGTGGCGGGCGCCTGTAGTCCCAGCTACTCGGGAGGCTGAGGTAGGAGAATGGCGTAAACCTGGGAGGCAGAGCTTGCAGTGAGCTGAGATCCGGCCACTGCACTCCAGCTGGGAAGACAGAGCCAGACTCTGTCTCAAAAAAAAGAAAGAAAGAAACTAATGGAATGCAAGAGCAGCAAAGCTTTGAGATCAGATGAACCTAAAGTCAATCCCAACTACATCATTTAATTATGTGATCTTGGGAAATCTACTGACTTCTCTGTCTCTCTGTTTTCTTAGCTGTTAAATGAAGACAATAGTTGTTTCACAGGATTTTTATAAGAATTTCATGTCTAAAATGTATTATAAACTTCACACAGAGCCTAGCATAGTATGTGTCCAAAATTAATATCCCCTTTTCCCGCTGCAGTTTTAAATGAGTCTTTTACTTATGCCACCTGGTGTATTCACTCATTGAATGTCTTCTCTGAGTTAGACACTGCTCTAGACATTTGGGACATTGAGTAAACAGAACAGAAAAAAAAATATCCTTTTAAAGGGAATTTACGTATGGATAGCAAGCCTGTGCTTTTTCTTAATAAATGAATGAATAAACTAAAACCCTCATTACTATTTGTGCTAAACTCTGCTTTAAGGAATTATGATAAGAAAGGAGCGGATTTGGCCAGTAAACTACAGGGACAGATCCTTTTTAAAGTATCAAAACGCTTGCTACAAAGCTATCCTAACTGATGCCTTGCTTAAGTATGAAGCAGCATGAACTAAGATTATCTTTCCCTATAAGATGTATGGGTGCAGAAAACAGTTTTTGTTACATTTCTTAACTGCAACTCCATATTTTAATAAGACTCAATAAGAAAGCAATTAACTTTAGCATACACAAAGTTATTAAATGGTTAAATTGTCATATGTAAAGATACCTTCAAGTAAATCTTCAACATTGAAAATGAAAAAAAAAAAACCATTACCCTACTGTAATTTTCAATCTTAAGAAAGAAAATCTTTATATAATTATGATCATTTTTTATCATTTTCTAAAATGCATGTAATGGCAAGCACTAGAGTAACAAAGAAAATTTTAACTAAGTGCTATTGAAAATGCAAAGCAATGGAATTAACAAAACAACAGGAAGCTCTTAAGCATTAGAATATTAAGAAAGAAAGAAGAGAGGATCAACAGATTTTTCATCTCAAAGATAATAAATTCTTTTATAATAATTTGATATGGTGTATTTATCAGTAGGAAGGGTGTCAGAGAATGTAAACATTTGGCTTCAGTGATTCTCGGGTTATCCTGAATGTGGATTCTCCCCCTCGTCCCACATCTCTCTGGCTCCATGTCTTTAGGGTTCTGTTGTCCAGTTACAGTAGCCACATGCCACATGGTGTGTGGGGCCACAGCGTTCTTTTTTTTTTTGAGACAGAGTTTCACTCTCTTGCCCAGACTAGAGTGCAATGGCGCAATCTCAGCTCACTGCAACCTCTGCTTCCCAGGCTCAAGCGATTCTCCTGCCACAGCCTCCCCAGTAGCTGGGATTACAGGCATGTGCCACCACACCCACTAATTTTTGTATCTTTAGTAGAGACGGGGTTTCACCATCTTGGCCAGACTGGTCACAAACTCCTGACCTCAAATGATCCACCTGCCACAGCCTCCCAAAGTGCTGGGATCAGGCATGAGCCACCACGTCTGGCCACTGCATTCTTAATATGGGACATGTCCAGACTGAGGTATGCTATAAGGGTTAAGTGTATACCAAATATTGAAGATTTTGTATAAAAAAAGAATATAAATTATTTCAATTGTTTTGTATATTGAGTTCATTTTGAAGTGATAATATCTGGAAACTTGAAATAAAATATAAAATTCACCTGCGTCTCTTTCCTTTTAATATATCTAAATGTATCCACTAAAAACTTAAAATTTCATATGTGGTTGACACTTGTGGCTCATGTTACATTCTATTGGACGGCACTATTCATATTATGGAAGTCCCAGTTGTGGGCAAGAGCAGGGTTTGTTGTAGTAAAGATCAGAAATCAAGTAATTAATTCCTACCACTAGGTGATTGTTTGACCTTGAGGCAGGAAAATCATTTAGCCTACTGCAGCCACCTCACCAAAACCTAGTGCCACATTCATTCAACAATGGCAGTTGTTCCAAAGGTGAGCATATGAGTAAATGAATACTAATAAAAGTCCTTTTAGATTTGAATTATGTAACTGACAGTAAAAGTTTTCTTTCTACTAAGACTGATAACCCAAAAGGACGGGAATCTGTGACTGTTAAGGTGTAGCGAGGAGACTGATCTTCAGAGGAAATAACAATAACACATAGAGGGAAGCAAAGCTGATAGAAAGAGAAAGAGAGAATGAAAGAAAAAGAAAGAGAAGGAGGAAGAAAACTGTGTTTAAGCCCCTAGAGCTAGCCATGCTGAAGCCAGAGCAATGTTGAACTTCCCAACTCTGTGACATAGTGAATTCACTATTTTGTTTGAGCTTACCTTGAGTCTAAATTCAATCTTTGGCATCACAAAAAAACTCCAATCAACATCTGCTTGTCTAAGATCAAATCAATTAAACCTTTGACTTTCAACCTGTGAATCAGTGTTAAGCTATTCTGCAAATGACAAAATGCTTAAAATAAGCCAAAATTCAACACATATTGATAGAATCTATATGCAGAAAGCAAACCTAAGGGAGATATTCCTTTCCTTGAGATAAGCAAGTTGCATATAGTCCAATGAGCCTCATTTGTGCTCCCATATATATCACAACACTCATAAAACCTGATGGCATTGCTTTATACTACTGGACTTTAAAACTTTCGAGGGCAAGACACATTTTATCTTTGTATGATGACTACCTCTTTGCCACCCAGGGAGGTAGATAGGAAAATATTAATATCTCATAATTCATGTAAAAAAAAACTTCAAGAAGTTAAAAGACTTCTTAAATAACAATAGTAGTAAATCAGATAAGAATCCAGGTCTCATGACTCCACAGCAGTACTTACTGTACTGTAGAAAGATTATCTAGCATCATTATAAATTAACTAAAAAGAGTCAGATACCTGCAGGATCTGTCAATCATACTGGTAATGGTTTCACTGCTGTCCCTTACTTCCCATTTCCCAAGCATTTTCAAGCTTAATTTCTACATTAAAATTCTCCTCCTCAAACTCCCTCCCTTCCCTTTTCCTCTTAATAAATCCACTTACCAGAATAAAACCAAGTTTCATGACTTGTAACTACTGGAAGGTTTTGCTTGCAAATAGGAAGCTAGAGACCTTCCCCTAAAAGGAATGCCTTCTTCTTCTAAATAAGAGACAATGAACCATGACAGGGAAACCTCCCTTCCCCATAATTCAAAGAAAAGCTTTCCTTGATAAGCTTTTCTGCCAGGCAGGGCTGGTTCTGACTGCGACAAAGCAATGCCCAGTCTCATTTTGATCTTAACACACTAAGTAGGAGAGACTGCAATGTAAGAAGGACAGATTCTGCCTTTCCATTACTACCCTTGTATCATGTCTTACATTTAGAACATTTTTAGCAATATGGTTAACACCATAAAATCTCACACATATATAGGCATCATATAAACACACACATAAATAGACACAAATTTAGGCAAATAGAAGAACAGACTCTGTGACTAACACAGTTTTATGGTGAAAACTGGAATTCTGTAAAACAGGTGTCTCTGTTCATCTTGTGCTACAAGAATGAAATATCGAAGACTGGCTAATTTATAAAGAACAGGGATTTATTTCTTACAGTTTGGGAGGTTGGGAAGTCCAAGATCAAGGGTCTGGCATCTGGTAAGGACATTCTTGTTCTCTCATCTTGCGGCAGAAGGGAGAGAAGGCAAGAGGAGGCCAAAGTCACCCTTACATAATGGCACTAATTCTACCCCTGAGGGTGCAGTCTCAATGGCCTAAGCACCTCATAAGGTGCCCACCTCTCAATACTGTTACTAGAGCAGTTAAATTTCAACACGAGTTTTAGAGGGAACAAATATTCAAACCATAGCACAGGGGGTGTACAGATTTCAATTTTTATAATAATCCTTTCATAACAACATTTTGAGTCTATAGAGCTGCAATGCCTTAACAGTCTAAATATTTCATTCAGGACAGAAAAAAGAGAGGTGGCAATTGAGAAGTACTACAATAATTTCATGAGAGCTATTTTTTTTGCTCACAAGACTGTAAGAGTGGGAATTCCACTTTAGCCTGCCAGGAAAAGAAAGCTTAAGAGTAAATTCTGGGAACAACTATTTTTTTTTAAATCTTTCTATAAAAAATACTCAGGCTGCTACAGTCTTCAGTCAAGGAATGCTGAGTCCCTACTAAGTGTCAGGCGCTATGCCTGGGACTTAAATTATGTATGTGAAAACAACATATCACCCTGCCCCCTGGTGTAGCCTTCGGTTATTAATTCAACAAATATCTATTAAGCATCTTGTATGTCACCGGTACTACATGCAACAAGAACAACAACAACAACAAAACAGCTAAAATATTCACCTTCATGGAGCTTACATCCAATTGGAGAAAAGAAATAATAAACAAATAATATTTAAAATTATTTGTTTATGTTAGCTATGTATTATTTTATGAAAAGAAGTTTATTTGGCTTACGGTTCTGGAGGTGTGAAAGTCCAAGAGTATGACACTGGCATCTGGTGAAGGCCTTCTTTTGCAACATAACATGGCAGAGATCACATGGAAAGAGGGCAAAAGCAAGAGAGTTAGGGAGAGTCGGCTTTTATAACAAAGCCCCTTCCAAGACAATGAACCCATTCCTGTGACGGTGACATTAATCCATTCATAAGAGCAGAGTGATTAAGTTTCCAACACATGAAGGTTTGGGAGACATATTCATATCACAGCATCTTCTAAATGGAGCCTCAGAGTCTACTCTTGCCACTCCCTTTCCCCACAATCCCTTCTTAACAATAGGTTATTTATGTATTTATTTACTTATTTTGAGACAGAGTTTCACTCTTGTGGCCCAGACTGGAGTGCAGTGGCTCAAGTTCGGCTCACTGCAACCCCCGCCTCCCGGGTTCATACTATTTTCCTGCCTCAGCCTCTGGACTAGCTGAGATTATAGGCACCTGTTACCATGCCTAGCTTTTAAAAATTTTTTTTATTTTTTTATTTTTTAGTAGAGATGGAGTTTCACCATGTTGGCCAGGCTGGTCTCCAACTCCTGACCTCAAGTGATCTACCCGTCTTGACTTCCCAAAGTGCTGGGATTACAGGCAAACAATGGCTATTTAAATTCAAAAATTAATAACAGGTTTTGAGGAAAACAAAATTTCTGTACCAGTTAAGGGTACAGAAATTCAGAATGCTGTTGTCAGGGAGGATTCTATTTTAAATACATCAGCTGAAACCTCTCAATGGGCAATACTTGAATGGAACCCCAAACTATGAAGAATCAAGTCGTGCAAAGACCTGTAAGAAGAGCATTGTAGGCACAGACCCCTGTACAGAGCAGCGTGTGGCTGAAGCATGGGGACAGCAGGTAGGGGACGATGTTGGAGAGATGGGCACGAGTTGAGTAGGCAGTTGACTAAGGAGAATTTTGACTTTACTCTAAGTATGATACAAGGCCATTTAGGAATTATAAGTAAAATCGCATGCCTGAAAAAGCTTACTGCTGATACTACAGGAAGAATAATTTGTAGACTGAGATATGGAAGCAGAGAAGCAGTTTGAGGCTCTGCAGTAATCTGAGAGATAACAATGGCCTTGATTAGAGTATTAATGAAAAAGATGGTGAGTATACAGACACCAATAATAGTGCCAAGCACTATTCTGCTGGCTTTGTATTTGCTTGTTTGACCCTCATGTTCAATATTTGAACCATTTATTAACAATCCTACGAAATAAATACTAAAAGTACACCCACTTTACAAATATGGAGAGAAAAGCAGAGTGAATTTAAATCACTTCCTCAAGACTACACATGTCACTAAAAAGGGGATGTGAAGGTTTAGCCAAATGAAAAGTTAGAGGGAACAGCCCACACACAAGATCACCTTCACTTCTGATACCAGCTACAAGTTTGAGGTCCCCAAGACCACCCTATGGTTTTATAATTCACTAGAACTCACAGAACACATTGAAGGTTATTTCACTCATGGTTAGGGTTTATTACAGATTGAAATCAGCCAAGGGAAAACATTCATAGAGTGGAGTCCAAAAAAGCATCAAACATGGAGGTTCCAACTGCCCTCTCCTTGTGGAGTCAAGACAGCATGAATTTCTCCACATCTCTGTATGACAATATTCATGGAGAACTCCCAACAAGGAAGCTCACTTGACTGGTGACTCCATCATGTAGACAAGATTGATTGCCCAAGTGTTTGATCTCAGTCCTTAGTCTCCCTGGAACTCTACTGATACTGTGTGACTCATCCTTCCTGCCTCCAAATCATACTGCTGATTCTTCTGGTGTGTCCCTCCTCCACTCTAAACCACATTGTTAAGACTATTCTGACCCAAGGTTCACAGGCAAATAAAGACACTTCCCTCAGGCATGACACACCAAAGGCTTAGAAATTACTTTACAGAAGTCAAGGACAAAGGCCAAATCTATCTTTGGGCAATGTTAGATTCTTTACTACACAAAGGAAGAAAGGGATATGAGAGAAGTGAAGAGTTCTTTTTCAGCCATGTTAAATTTGAGATGAACATTTTATATCAGAATAAAGATGTTAAGTAACAGTTATATAAACATATCCACAGTTCAAGCATGAGAAGACTGGACTGAAAATAAACATTTTGGAGCGAATACACTATAGATGTTATTTAAATTCCAGGGGACATAACAGGGTAAATTAAAGAGAAAGTTTAAACTCAGAAAAGAAGAGGAAAAAGAACTGAGCCCACAAACACGGCCACACATAGGGGTCACAGAAAAGAGGGAGGTATAGCAAAACAAATTTAAAAGACCATACATTCAGAAGAAAAAATGAAGAAGAGAGTAGAGAAAGTATGTCCGAAAAGAGAGGTTTATGTAGGAAAACCACCTCCTATTTTGGAGATGCATACTGAAGTATTTAAAGATACTTGCAAATGAATCTGTACAGATGTAACTTTCAAATGAATCAGCAAAAATTAGAATATAAAATACATACTATAAACATAAAGGAAATATAACAAAATGTGTCTGAGATTATTGAATCTAGGTGCAAAATGTAGGAGGGGTTCGTTGTAGTATTCCTTCAACTTCTTGTATGTTTGGCATTTGGCATCATTAAATGTTGGGCATGAGAAAAGAAACAGCTAATGGCCAGTGCCAACATGTTTCTGAGAAATGCAGAAGGTAGGGCAGATCACAGACTCTTGGAATTTGGTATTGGAAAAGGCAGGAGACAAAAGTCCTGAGTTAAGAAATTTAAAGAGAGAATGAGAATGGAGAAAGATGTGAGGAGAGTTTCTCTAAAGAAAGGCAGAGAAATTGAGCAGAGGTTATAATGTAGTGAGGGCCCTCACTACATAAAGTGGTAGAGATTGGGAGGGAATACGAAACTTCAAGGCTTCCAAAGAAGCTGAAGCTTGAGCTACATTGGCAAGGATGTGGAGGTTTTTACCAGACTGAGAAAAAGAGACGAATTCTAGACAAGAAAAACAACATATGCAAGGACATGAAGATATAAGAAAGGTGTGCTACTACATTGAGTCTGAATATCTGTAGTTTGACTAGTACTAAAGCTGCTAAAATGAGTAGAGGTCAGATCACAAAATAGCCAGAACTCCTCAAAAAAAGGTCTAGGTTCCTAACTTAAGAATCCACTGCATCACTAATTAAAATGCAGATTCACAGATTCTACTGACAACCTGTTGAATCAGAACCCCTGGCAGTGGGACTCAAACAGAGAACTGGAAAAGGAGAACGCTGTATGGGAAAGTGTGCATGCGTTTCTTCTCCCATTCCAGCCAGCATCACGTGGTCTTTCTTCTCTTCCCTCTCTATAGATAGACTTTTCATCTTTACCCCTGCCCATCCTCTTACCTGCGTCCTCATAGCTTCTGCTCCTCAGAGCTTTGGTTTGCTTATGGCTTGATCTTGCATGGAATTGGCTCCAGCCAAGACTCTTCAGCACACACATCCACTGCAAACTGACAACTCCATCTAGATGTCCCAATACCTTTTAGTTCCTATTATGGAGAGAGAAACTGAGAAAGGAGGAGGGAGAGGGGAGGAAGAAAGACAACTGTCACACAGAATGGGCCATGAGTCTATCTAGACTCAGTAAGCAGTGACTAGGACCATGTCACATGTACATAGGTGCAGGTTCTCTAGAACAACGTTACTCAAATGCCAGTCTACAAGGAGAAGAGAAGCTTGTGCCATAATGTAAACTAGTGCACTTCATTCATCAATAAGGTGTTGCTATGAAAAATATAAGAAAAAAACATCAGCTGAACTAAACAGCATGCTTAGTGGCACAGTTAATTTATCTTTTGGCACAAGCTCCTTATCTTAGTGAGAACTGAGCCAAACATCTCCAAGACCTGTAACCAGACCCTGGAACACACTCTGAGGAGCACTGCTCTAAAAAGAACTGTGGATTATACAAGCATTTAAAATAAAACAAGATAAAATATATGTTGATATTACTGATCAAAAATCACCAAAATGTTCATCTAGCAAACCCATGAGGAAAGTATTCTGAGAAATATACAAAAGTGTAAGACTGATTTCATCCACAAGTATCAGACCATATGTATTTCAGAAGACAGTGAGAAATTAGCTTATGGTTTAATTTGCCACTGAAAATAACTCAGACTACTAGCAGGTAAGACTTCTGTTTTTATAAAGAAGAAAGTGTGAACCCGAAAGCACTGAAGGTATGCCTTTATAGCTTATTTTTACTTCTCTCCACAAGGTACAGTACTAGAATGACCTGGGAAGCATAAAAGTCAGAGAACATTTTTTTAAACTCTCTTCAAGGCTGTTAGGAGGTATAAAATACACACCTTGAGGAAAATAAACGTATGCACCTCAAGAAGATAATAAATCACTTGTAGCTTTATTGTTGTCAGTCATTGGTTTTTGAAGGGCAAACCGTACTTGATTCTTGACTTGTTCTTTGCTTCACTGATCAGTAACTTTCCTTAGAAGCTACAAAGTTTTCAGTGTTGACAACTCTGTGATTTTTTAAGGGAGAAAAGTCACATATTTTTAAAATACTGTTTCATGGACATATTGGTGTGCAATTCAATTCCACAAACCTCAATTGAACACCTACTATGTGCCAGGAACTGTTTCCTCAGGGCTCTAGCAGGAATACAGAAAGGAATAAAATGGCATCAAGGAGCTCATTAATGACATTTTATTCCTTTCTGTATTCCTGCTAGAGAAAATTAAGGTGGATTGTAATTAAGTGTTATATTTGGGAAGAAAAGGAATGATTCATTCTGACTATGTGAATGTAGGGAGATTTCAAGACCAAGACCAAGACAACTTGGTCCTTGAAGGACAGGCAGTAGTTCAAAGAGGCAAGGTAAGAGGTAACTAAAGAACATACCAGGCAAAAAAAATAATTGAACTCAATCATGAAAGAGTGTGGCTCATTGAGGAATCCTCAAGAAATCCTTGTGCATTGCTGGTGGGAATATAAAATGATGCAGCCACTGTGAAAAGCAATATGATGGTTCCCTGAAAAATCAAACATAGAATTATTATATAATCCAGCAATTTGACTTCTAGATAGATACCTAAGAGAACTGAAGATACTTGTACATCAATGTTCATAGCAGCATTATTCACAATAGCCAAAAAGTAAAAACAATCTAAATGCTCATCAATGGATGAATGGGTAAACAAAGTGTGGCATACACATACAATGAAATATTATTCAGCCTTAGAAAGGAATGAGATTTTGATGCATGCTACAATATAGGTGAAGCTTGAAAACATTATGCTAAGTGAAATAAGCCAGCCACAAAAAGACAAACATTGTACGATTCTACTTATATGAGGTACCCAGAGTAGTCAATTTATGGAGACAGAAGGTAAAATGGTGGTTGCCAAGGACGAGGAAGGGGAAGATGGGGAGCTATCATTTGATGGGTACAGACTTTCATTTGGAGAAAATGGAAAAGTTCTGAAGGTAGATGGTAGTAATGGTTGCACAAAATTGTAAATGTACTTAATGATGCTGAATTGTACACTTAAAAATTATTAAAATGGTTGTTATATTATGTATATTTACAACAGAAAAATTCTAAAACTTATTTGTAAAAATTCTATATTTTATTCTAGTTTTAAAGCTAATATATATTTCTTATAGAAGACTTAGAAAATTAAAAGTAGTCTTAATTGACTTAACCTGGAGGTAATCAAAACAGAAATCTTCATAGATTTTCTTCTTTATATTTATGCAATTGTGTTTACAAATATGAATTATATTTCACATGCTATTTACATGCATTTATCACTTTTATATTATGCTATCCGTTAACAAAGAAGTAGTAACTATTTTTCTATTCACCTCAATAGTTTTCTACATTATCTTTCATTATGATTGGCATTTTCACTTCTGACATAATATATATGATGTGCATGACTATCTCATCTCCACCTGCCTCCCAAAAAACCCAGAAAATTTCCAAATAACAATCAAAAATCACCTGTAACTTTACCAACGTATTTATCACAATTTATAATTAAATATTTATTTGCAGGATTGTTTATTATTTTTCTTCCCACTGGACTACTACTTTCATAAGCATTTGGTAGGGATCATGCATGTCCCTACCACCAGCACCTAGCATGGTACCTGCCGTTTACTGACTGTCACAATAACTCTTCAATGGCCATCTTTATCTAAACATCTTTGAATATATCTTTGATCATTTTATTTGGAAAAATTTCTAGAAATGGAAATTCTGGGAAATAGAAACTGCATATTTAATATAATTGTCAAAGTATGTTAAGAAAAGTATGAACCCATCTAGACTCCCAGGATTAGTGTATGAAGAGTACTGCTTTTCCACATTCTCAACTACCCTAGCTGAGAAGTAAGTGAGAGCTTCTGTTCCTGCTCTCTTATTTCCTGATTCTGTGAACTGAGGAAGCACATGAATAAGTGTGATTTCCAGTGAACAATGTAAATGGAAATCTTTCTGCTGCTTCTCGAAGTAGAGAACTTTGCTCGAAGTCTTACCTCCTAGAATTCAAGCAGTCCCATCACCACCAACCATCTGGCTCTTTGTTGGAAGCTGATATATCTGAATGGACGTACAAGAAGTAAATGCAAAGATCACAACATTCACACCTACAGAGGAAAACAAAATGATACGAACTTACAATCATCTAAAAACTGCCTGAAAAACATGGGGTACAATACACAAAGAATTTACACAAATAAGGCTGCTTCTCCTACTGCCTTTAAGGTAGCTGGCTCAGTCCTGTTTCTAAGAAGTATGGTAAGCTAATTGCTTTCTTAATCCAACTACATCGGCCTTCTCTTACAGAAATTCTTTCCATAGTCTGTTATATGGTTGCCCATTAATCTAAAACTTAATATTCACTTTCTCTCTGTCTTTTCCTAAATTATCTCAATGGGGAACTAGAAGGGCTGCCAACAGCATGGAAGAAGGTGTAGGGAAAGAGACTATCAGTCAGAAGGAAAACAACTACAATCATAACAAAAAGAGATTCAAACCCTGAACAGAAGTTGTGATAGGAACTTTGTATTAAAAAGGTAATAATTAAAGATAAATTGTTGGTTTTACAGATTGGACACCTCAGGAAGTTAAGACAGTGATAGTCAAGAAAAAGAAAAGCCAAATAGTACAGCTAAAGAAGTAGGAGATGGTATGTTTCACCAAGGATGCTGACTTTGAAATGACTCTCTGGTGTCTGTACTGAAGACAATATGGAGTTTAGATCAATAATTCATAATATGTAGATTTTGAAGGGATTCGCCCTCATCTCTTTATTTCTCACCCTTGAATTTTATGTTCCAGTCTTACTGAACTCTTCATAGTCCCCTGAATATGCCACCCTTCTCAAGCCATTCTGTCTTTGCACACCTTGGGTTCTAGATTTACAACTCTCGAGCACTTTTTACCAGTTTAATTTTTGCTCAGTCTTAAACGTTCAAATTAAACATCACTTCCTTTAAGAAAGTCCTCATAACCTGTAGAGTCAAGGTTAGAAGTACCTCCAATGAGCTCACATTGTGCCCAACAGGTAACTCTGTAAGACACATTCTCAACTGAGGCAGTAGTACCACTAATGGGGAGAAAATCGGTTCTTGGGAGGGGAGAAAAAGAATCTTAACCATTGTCTGTATAAAACACAGATGTACATACAGAACATAAGCACACAGATATATGGTATATCTATCAGTGGTATTAGGCTTTCGTGAGAGGAACAATTAGGTAAAAACTGTCTGAAATGTTTCATTAAGGAGGCAAAGGTGAAAAAAGTCTGAGGAACACAACTCTATAATAACATTTATTATACATAATATATTGTAATTTTCTGTATTTTTTCTTCTTCCATCCACTACTCTATTTTATGACTTTTTAACAGCAAACACCCTGTTTTGCTCATTGTAAAATCTTTAAACCATCTATTATAGCATATTCTTATGTTAGGTATAAAATAAGTGTTCGTTGAATAAATAAGCAAACATGGAAGTCACAACATGAGTAAACTTGAACAAAGATAAAAGCAACTAAGGGTAGTCACTAACTTAAGGGTCAGATTCAATTATAAAAGAAACTAAGAGGCAAAAAGGTCGATGGTATATTCGATTAGAAGTCCATGAAATCCTGAGGAAGATACTATTTCCCCAGAAAATAAGGCTGTCAAGGTACTTCAGAAAGTTCTGTCAAGGATAATAGTAAATTATGCTGAAATTCCCTTGAATTAAATGGAGAAATTTTCCTTGTTTAACAAAATAAAACATGACGTTGGATCAATCGACTACCTCTATTGAAAAAAATAAGCATAAATTTTGACCAGACCTTGCACAATATACAAATATTAACTCCAGATGAGTCGTAGATCTAAATAGAAAAAGTAAAACAATAAGATCTTTAGAAGCAAACATAGGAAAATATCTTCATGATCTTGGGACAGACAAAGATTTCTGAAGGAGGACACACACACACTAGTACTAAAGTAAAAGACTGTGAAACTGGATTACACTAAAATAAAAGATGCCTATTAACAAGAGACACCCAAAAAAGTGCAAAAGCAGTTACAAAATGGAAGAAGACGTGTGCAGTCTTTACATCCAACCAAGCGCTTATCCTGAGTATACGTAACAAGAAAGGCAAACATGCCAGTAGAAAAGGGTTGAAACACTTGAGTTCGCCTTCAGCCAACAATGCTCTATTTTCTGTTCTGGTGCTGGTTGTACTGGTACATTCCCTTTGTGAAAATTAACGCAGCTCTATGCTTATGCTTTGTGCATGTGTATATATAGTGTTTTATATATAATATATATGTGATATATATATGTGTGTATATAAAAACACAATACAAATATACATTAAAAATGATAGTGCCCAAATTCATATGTTTAGATTTAATTTAAAGTCTTCATGAGCAACTTCTCAGGTAAAAGGGGCAGGGCCCTTCAAAAGTATCAGTGGAAGTTTTCTTCATGGCGATTTTTAATGCACAACACACTCAGTCACACAATATTATAGATTTTTGCAAAACTTCATAACTGACAACACAATATTAGTTGTCAGAAATCTTGATATCTTACCCAGATGATTTTAATGAATATTTGGATATATAGCAGGCTTAAAAAAAATCATACTTTAGTATGACTAAAACTAATCCTGCAGAGTTCTCCAGTAAGATATTAACAAATATGAAAGATAAATTTTTTTGCATTTGCTTCATTCTTCCATTAAGTACCTTAGAAATCATATCTCAATCAATACATCTGATCTTTTCAAATTGAATTATCTTCTTTTAGAGAGTCAAACAAAAGATGTTTTGAATAGATGGAGCATTTGGTTTATTTTACATTTTGTGATGAATTCTATTTAAGTGCAATTTCTTTACCAATTAAATTATGTTACTACTTGCTGCAAGTTATTATTCTTTTTTTTAAAAAAAGCAAAACTAAAATTTAAAGTGATATTCCAAGATCTCATAACTCTATAGTTTAAAAGTAAAAACTTTTAAAATGTAAAAAATTATAATATATTGAAGCTATTTCAAATTAATTCTTATGAGATTTTACTCATTAATCAGTGTCTTATTTCACAGCACTGAAGATATAATACGGGGAATAATCACAGAAAGATTCATTTACTCAAAAAAATATTTATGCAGTGCTTTCTCTGAGCTGGCCCTGTTCTCAAAGTTGGGCCTTAGAGGTAAACGGAGGCAAGGTCCCTTTTGAAAAAGCTTTGCACTTACAAGAGAGAAATAAAGAAACATGGCAAGAAGGAAACCTGATGTGTGGGAGAGGCCTGAGAGGAGCTCACTTAGATTGGGTGGCAGAAGAGGAGGTCCAAGGAGAAACTGAAATCCGAATCCTAGAAGCAGCTGTATTAGTGTGTTAGGGCTGCCATAACAAAATACCACAAATTGCGTGACTTAAACAACAAAAGCTAATTGTCTTAAAGTTCTAGAGGAGAGAAATCCAAGATCAAGGTGTCGATGGTTGGTTTCCGCCAAGGGCTGTGAGGGAAAATCTGTTCCACACCTCTCCCCTGGCTTCTGGTGGCTGCTGGCAATCTTTGGTGTTCTTGGTTTGTACATGCATCACCCCAACTCTGCCGTCACCTTCACATGGTGTTCTCCCTCTGTGCATGTCTATCTCTGTGTTTCTATTTTCCCTGCTGACAAACTGATCTTGGATTTCCAGCCTCCAGAACTGTGAGACAATATATTTAGGTTGTCCAAGCCACCCAGTCTGTGGTATTTTACAACAGCCCTAGCAAACTAATATGGGGAATAAAACTCAATATTTCACAATAATTTGTCTTGTGTAACTCCAACCTTAGGGATCTCTAATGAAAACCTTAAATATATTATAATCCAAGAAATGTCTGAAAGTCACTGTCTAGATGCTTTTCTGAGAAGAGTAAAGAAACAATTCTTTTGAAGAAATCACCTCTAGCTTCTTCAAATCGGTGAACACCTGGCATTGTACTGGTCATCTATTTTCTTCTCAACTTTCATTCACACAGTTTGATATCAATATAGATACATTCTAACTGCATATTTTATAATTAGAATAAGTTAGTGGGGTCATTAGATTTCATTTATTTGTCAATAGCTATTTGGTTATTGAGTAAAGTTATTATTTTATTTATTTAAGACTTTTTATACTAAATTGACATATTCCATCAACCAAATAGAAGCCATGGAAAATTTTTAGTCCCCTCTTGACAAAAGGTAATAATAAAAGATGCCACCACTATCACTTGTCAATGCAAAAGACAGATTCTCTTATCTCTTTACCCAACCCTAGATATCTCTACAGAAAGTTTATATAAATTATTAAATTAATAATTTCTTCCATGTTATTTTCCTAGGAGATGATTCCAGCCTGAATGCAAGGTAGAAATGCCACCACCCTCTAGGTTGTAATCTGGAGATCCTGTGTCTGATCCATAAATAACAAAGTGATTGTTTTTTTTTTTACAACAAGCAACAGGATCCTCTAGGTCAGTCCTCAGGTGGAGGTTTCCCTTGGAAATTGCCCTCAAGTGTTCTCAAAGGTCAGGTAAAAAAATCCTGACAACAGCAAAAAAATACTCCAGAGAGCTTCCCTTTTAAACTGCTGGATCAATGTGTCTGTCATCTGACATAGTGTAAAATGTGAAAACTCAAATCTTAGGTAGCATAATTACACCGTTATCCCATTCCACTGCCCTAAAGTGGCCATCACTCAGTTGTCATCAGGTTAGAACATCAGTATCCATGAACCGAAGGAGTAGATTTCTCTCTTAATTCCTGGACTGCAATCCTTTTGTCTTTTCCTGCTCTCTGTGACAAAGGCAGTACAGTGCTCTGAGACGAACAGCAGAAGACAGTACAACAAATTAATACAAATGAAGTCATTCCTGAGTGACTCCATCTGCTTTAGAAATAAGGCTCGGACAATAATGTGGCCAAGATCCAGATAATTAGGCCTGACTCCAAATGAAGGCACACAGGTAACTTACAGCTTCATTAACTCTCTTCAAGAAGGCAGACATCCAAAAACTAACCTTAATAGAGGCAGCATATGATCCATTGACAATCTGTTTGATATTAAAAAATGAACTTTGTTTTTGCAACGTTGCATGAACAGTAGGCAAATAACATATGCAACTCAAAATACCACGGACCAAGGCATGGTTTAGCATCCTAGATGCCAGTCTCAAAATTTGGAGAACAAAGCCCTTAATTTTTGTTTACAGAATTTAATCAAAAGGCATTAATAATCTAGCAACTAAGAAAGGCACATAAGGTGTCTGCAAGTGCCTTTTCTCTGTAATCAACAGGAAGATTATTAGGCAATAACAAATGTTATTCATCTTCATAATGGCTAAATGACAGCCTGTTTAAAAATAACAAATGACTACTCCTCATTGACTATTACAGGGTGAACATGACCTTCACGTATTTTAAGCAAACAAGTCCTCTTTTCAAAGACTTCAGTAGTCCTTTAATTGATAATGATGAGATGTTTTATCTTTACCAAGGGACGCTAAACCTTTTAAGATGCTATTTAAATTGAGATAATTTTATCCAGCCCCCTGAGTTAGAAAAGACCCTGAAGGTCTCCCAATTATTTTTTTTCATAAACAAGGTATTAGGGAACCACAAATGAAATTAGTTAACTGTACTGGGTATGGAAACTTTATACAGAAATGTTTCCTTTCAGTCTGTCCTGATTTTTCTACTGTGGAACAGTGGGTTTCAAGTCACAGGCCAAAAAAATAAATAAAAGATCTTAAAATTGAATTTTCAAAGATTATCTTTATTTACCTTGAAGTACAAGTATTGTATATTTCTCATTACTGTGGATATCAGGGCTTCAACTGAAAGCTCTCTATGGCTTCGAAATAGTTTTGACAATCATAACAAACACAAGTTACAAATGCCTTTTATGGGACTTCAAGTTTTCAGCTTTCTGCATCTCCCAACCGTCACTTTCAGTGACATAACATGACGAGTTTCTCCAATGTGACAGAGCAATTCTGACATGCAGGGACCAGAGAGGGAATCACTCAGTGATAACCTGCTAACCTTCCTGACACAGTCAAGTCAGCAAAAAAGCTACTACAACTGCTGCTATTGTTTCAACATCATAAGCCAAACAAACTGTAAACTACCCACAGTACTGGGGGCCTTATTCACCTGCCAGAGCCCTGCTGTAGCAAGCAGAATAATGCCCCCCACCAAAGATGTCCATGTACTAATACCAGAGATATGTAAATACGCTGTCATAATGGCAAAAGAGATGGCAGATATGATTAGATTAGATTAAGGACTCCGAGATGGGAGGGGTTAGAGTGATGGACTTTGAAGATGACGGAAGGGGCCACAAGCCAAGGAATGCAGGCAGCTGCTATAAGATGGAAAAGGCAAGGAAATAGATACTCCCATGAAGCCTCCAGAAGGAACACAGCCCAGCTGACACTTTGGTTTTAAGCCCATTGAAACTTTGATTTCAGACTTCTCCAGAAATGGATGAAAATAAATTTGTGTTGTTTTAAGCCACTAAATTTATGTTAATTTGTTGCAGCCACAATAAAAAATTAATACATCTACAGATGTCTTTGAGCTCAAAACTAGCCAGTGGCTTGGGCTTCTGATGGTAAAGTCATCCCTCTCTGGGCCAAAAAAGCATCACTATATAAATAGGCAGGACAATGACAGAATTCCACAGGTAAGATTTTTTTAAGCCAAAAATTAAGTTTCACCAAACTTTTATTTGGAGGCTACAGCTATCGAAGCATTTATTACAAGAAATAAGTACATATTTTCTCTAAACACAGGCAAGATTCTTTATATTTTAGGCTGGAATTTCTTCTGTAAACTTACAGAGCGCAACCAAATGTTTTCCAAATGTTTTCCTAGCTCTGAGATCCTAAGTCTCTTGCCTACATCAGATATGTCTGCTAACTCTGGTATCGTGTAGTGGTATTTCACTTTCATTTACAAGGAAATAAGTTTCCCTTTGTGCTTTATTTGATGATAATCCTGATTATTTCACCTCAGGTCCTGTTTCCTTTAAAGAGAAATTTTAGCTGCAAATCAGCAAAGGTTATTTATCATCGACTTGCCTTTTCTCAGGGACTGAGTATACACATTGATTTTGTAACATGGTTATCAAATTATCTTCATAAATCAGCTAATGGCTAAACAAACAATGTCACAAACAAAAGTAAAAGACATCTTGGTTTTTAAAGGAAGTAATGTGCCTGCATTTCCAAAAAGCTATGTGATGTACACCAGCCACTGTAACTGAAAGCATCTCTTTTAAAGTCCTTCTCCTGAGCTCTCAGGACAAATTAGGAGACTATCATGCTCAAGTCTGTGACTTTTCTAAATGAATTTATCTAAAGTAGCATGTCAGCAGGGAGATGGAGAAGGAGTTGTTTTCTGATAAAGCTTGAGGCTCATAGTTTAAGTTAACGAGACATGGCAAGAGCAGGTGGGTAATTCGATGTTCACACAGTGTAATGGTCCAAAGGCTAATTACTATTCACTGTAAAATGAACATAAAAGTCGCAATTATGCCTTCATCCTAGTGGATGTGATGTATTAAAAGCTATCGGCTTCACCTTCTGTAGTAACAGCTTTTGTCTGTTTGCACCAAGATGTGTGAAAATAAGAAGTATGTGGAAAAGGAGAGCTCTGTGACTTTACACAAGAGCAAACATTGGCTTCTCATTGTCCCCGTTTTTCTGCTCAAGACACAAAGGAAAGATGATGCCCTGTGGCTTAGAAATGTCATTTGTAAATATGATGCTTTCCTTCCTTGGCTATGAAATGCTGCCAAGTTAACTGTTCACATAAGGACTTCTCCCTTGCTGACCCTTCATGTCAACTGTGAACCACAGATAAATACAGAGTTCACAAGGTGAAAGTCTCAATCATGAAGTTCAAGTTGTCAGAGTCAGAGTCGCATCTGAGTAATGCAGGCAGGCTGAGCTGAGTGTCTACCACCATCTTTGCTAAAGGCATCCAACCAACAGGGCTATTCCATCCTCCCGTTATGCAACTAATGAAAAGTGCATGTGGAAGATAAAAAGAAGGAAAGATAATGGGTAAGGTTCAGGGACGCCTGTATTGTAGAATAATTCACCTGTGATGCTAGAACGAAAATCTTAAGCATACTAACAGAAAAGAAAACCATGATCTCCTAAGTAGAGGAGAACGGATGCTGAATATCTGAACATCAATTACAAAGGGAATTCTTATTTCCAGCTTGGAGAAAGGAAAGCCAACTCTGACCTTGTCTGCCAAGATCCCACCACTTGAAGACTTCTAGGATATATCTGTTTAGTGAGTTTCTAACCATGCATATTCCATGCTTCCTGGACACTGCTTTCCTTCTTTACTTTTCACAGCTTGTTCTCTGATTAACCTTCTGTTCATTATCCCAGACCTATCACTGATTTATAGATAATCTCCTTTTTCATACCATGGCACCACTGAGAGGGACCAGCCAGCTCCTTCCTGTCTCTATTTCCTATCTCTAGCGTGACCTCACCCTTCTACTTGAGAGCTGCCTCTCAAGCAGCCCCAGCGGGTACAGCGTGGTAGTTCCAGGACCTTTCCGTGCACCAGAGGGTCAGGTACTCAGCAGATATTAGAGAGCTGCATGTGAAATGCCAACTCATTTAGGATTGGGGAAATATATTACAGTTATATAACAACAGATCACCTATGTACACAGTCAATGCAATACTTTTCATTATTCAACTCGGAATTCTCCAAACACAGTGAAGATAATTTTATGGGAAAAAAAAGCCTTATATTTGGTATGAAAAGATGTCAGTCTAAGCAGGGATTGTGCTCAGATGATTTCTACCTTTGCTTCAATCCATGCTTCATAAGGACTCTACCTTGATTGCCAAATTTTAAAAGGAAAGTTCAATTTAAATTTACTGATGCCATTTAACATTTCTTATTCTCAAAAGTTGCAGATTTTAGGATAGATCTTTAGAACATTGGTTTTGGTTTAAAATATCAGCTTCCAGAGACAACATGGTCACAACACAAAGTTTTAATCTGTTCCAGGAAAATATCAGTGCCAATGATATCTAACCCACCTGGATCTGTTGTTTGAGTTCTGCCCACCAGCTCTCCTTGCCAAGAGTTGTTCCAAACCATGATGTAGCTGCCAATGTGTCTGAGACCCCAGTCTATTCTCACAATGGATAAAGTTGGGAAATGCAATGATTCTAGAAGCTTCTCAGAGATACACTTGAGCTACACTGTTGTCACTATGGCACATGCCAGACAAGTTGAGAGAATTATAAATACATCTCCAGTACAAATTACATCCCAATGTTCTAATGCATTCTAGCTACTCTGTGGGTGTTGCAATTCAATATTGATTTTATTTACAGCAAAAAGTTATTTGATGACAAAATTTAAATGTATACTGCATAAAAATTCAATTTTTAAAGAAAAGCTTTACTTTCAGATATATTACAACAATAAAACGGCAGCTACCAACGTCCTTAACTCCTTCACTGCAATGATCTGAATGTCAAATGCAGTTCTCGACTTCTTTCCATTCTTTAAAAAATGATTTCTCTCATCAAGATAAAGCTGGAGACCACCCAGTAACTCCTGACTTCCCTGGGCTAAATATGTTGCAAGCTTTTTCGTTAATCTTACAGCTTTATAATTCGTCTGAAATAGGCTTGACTGCATTTGTGTTCCCATCATTCTTAGCTTGCCTCCGGATTTTATGCACCCTTGTCTGCTCAAGGAGATTACTGAGGTTACTGATGTGTTTTTAATGTAAATATTCTCCCTTTGTCATGAAAAGGAAAAATTACAAGGATGTCAAGTAATATTGAATGTAAATAAGCCTTTCTCACCTCAGCTCATGCTTAATTTCTACCGCTAAGTAAATAAACTGGTAACAGAGTAGGATTAATGTCAGTGATCCACTAAAGGTTGCTAGTTTGAGGCAGAACAATAAAGCAAAGACTACAAAATACTAATGACGCTTCTGGGTACTGATATTGCTTGCTGTCCACGAGGATTCACAGATCTAAATGCTATTTTGCTGGCATTAACATGGCTGTGGAGCCACTGCAATACAAACACTGGTGGTTTAAAAAAACAAAACAAAACAAAAAACCCAATACAAGGTGTGCATGCATTAGCACCCACGAGGGATTTTGCAGATAGGATTCAGTGCAGAGTGGCAAAAGATTGGATGCACAACTTTATCAAACTCGTCTAGAGGCCTCTGCTCCACCTTGACACCATGAAACACCTCTGTCCCCAGCATGAAGCAAAATGATCATTGTAATCATGGTTAATATTTATTGAGCATGGTCAAAATATACTGAGCTCTTTGGATACACTATTTTATTTAATACCATAACAACTGTGCAAAGTTGGTATCATTGTTCCTTTTTCAGGGATGAGGAACACAGTGCTCCGAGTGGTTAAAATAGCTAAATGATCCAAAAGCTAAATGACCCAAAGATACTTAGGAAGTAGGAGAGATGAAATATAAAGCCAGATGAAGTCTGTCCTACTCTAAAGCCCTTAGTCTTCCCACTCACCCACCTCTTGAGCTGGGAGAACTGAAGGATATGCCATTCTCTAGAACATTCTGAAAACAAAACTCAACAAATAATCTCCTCTGTGACACAGTACATGGGAAAACCTCAGAGGGTGAGAGTGCAGAGAGAGAGAGAGAGAAAGAGAAAGAGAGAGAGAGACAGAGAGAGAAACAGACAGTTAGCTGATATAACCATCTCATGCAAGAGGGTGCCAGGACTTAAAGGGCAACTAGAATGAGATGATCCTCTCTGGTTTGGGTTTTTCAATCTATTTTTAAAGAACGTGAGCTTACTTCTTAAATAATTCAGTAATCAGCTTTCAAATTTGTACCAGATTCTGAGGGAGAAAGGCCGATGTGTATGGGCAGTGGTTCTCAAACTTTAATGTGCATCCAAATTCCCAGAGAGTGCGTCTCATTGCTCATTCCCAGACTTGGCTCTTAGAGATTCTGCTTCCGAATGTCTAGTTGAAGGCCAGGCATCTGGCTTTTTTCTGGAAGGTCTGAGGCAGGTCATCCATAAGTTGCATTTTGAGAAACACGGTTTTAGAGAAATGGGCAAGAATGACTAAAAGAACTCATGTCTACCCAAGAATAGTTGCCTTACCTGGAATTATGATAATTTCACAGGTTTCTCCCTCTCTCTTTGTATACATAGAGAGAGGTAGAACTATCCAGGCTGACCAGCCAGAAATGGTAAGAGATTTCACTTACAGACAAGTTAGCCATATGTGACTTCCCAGTATCAATCTGATTCTGATCTAGAGTTGGAAATTAAAAGTTGTTAATTTCTGATATCAAGTGCAATGAACTAGATCCAGATTTTTTTTTAGTATAAATATGTGCACCAATTCAGTGTGATTTTTTTTTTTTTTTTTTTAAATTCCAAGATGAGTAGGAGGAAGAACAATTTGGTGTGCTGGCCAAGTTCTGTTCTGGGGTAATTAAAATCTGCCTATTTAAAATTCTTTTTGTAAATTTCAGTAGCTGTAGGCTTCTTCTTTACTTCCTGTTCTAAAGGGCCATAGAACAGTGCCAGCGTTAGCTGACTGTCCTATGACTGCCAGGTGACACTCAGTGCAGCAAATGTGGGGCAGTCACAAGTAAATCCAAACATGAATTGGACAAGCCATTAATACCAGTATATTATATGAAAACATATTCAAGTAATAAGTTCATGTTTGGCTTTGATTCCAGAGCCTCAAAAAGTATATTTCTAAATGTTGTTATACAAGTGCCACTTAACAATGTTTTGGTCAACAACAGATCGCATATACAATATTCTAATCCTGTAAGATTAGAATAGAGCTGAGAACTTCCTATTGCCTTATGACTTCATAGCTGTTGTAGTGTGATTACTTTATGGGTTTTACAGATTTAGTGTAGTCTCAGTGTACAGTGTTAAAAACATCTACAGTAGTATACAGTAATATCCTAGGCTTCACACTCACTTGTCACTCACTCATTCACTCACTCACCGACTCACCCAGAGCAACTTCCAGTCCTGCAAGCTCCATTCATAAGCCCCCTAGGGAGGTGTACCATTTCGTATCATTTATAGTGTTTTTGCTGTACTTTTTCTATGTTTAGATGTGTTTAGATATGCAAATACTTCTCACTGTGTTACAGCTGCCTACAATATTCAGTACAGTAACATGCTGTGCAGGTTTACAGCCTAGAAGCAATAGGCTATATAGCTATATATCCTACGTGTGCAGTAGGCTGTCCCATGTAGGTTTGTGTAAGTGCACTCTATGATGTTCACATAACAATAAAGTTGCCTAATGACACATTTCTTAGAATGCATCCCCATCATTAAGTGACACATGACTGTATTCGGATCTTGTAAGGATAGCTTGATATAGCCAAGGAAATTCATACTAAATTAATAATACATGATTGATTGGAGTGCATCTCATTATCTAGATAAATAGCAACTTGTCATAGAAAGGGCATTTTCGTGCTGTTTGTTGTTGTTGTTCCTGAATCATTCCAATGTGGCCTTAGAATGTTTATTCAGAATAAAAGTTACACCTCTTTTCTTTCTAAGGATTTTTTAATACTGTCCATACTTTAATGACTGACTTTAATAATGCTCTGAATAAGACAAATAGCAGTAAAAGAAATTAAGAAGGTAAGGAGAAAGGGGACTCAGTAGATGAAAGTAGTGGACAAATGAATGGAGAGAAAAAGAGAGAAAGAAAGAGAGAACATGCAAACTACCACATGGTCCATAAATGAAGACAAAAAGAAAAACATGCCACCAGATGGCAAGTGGGGCAACAGCCGCTCACAGCCGTTAGAAGCAGAAGCATTCACTATAATTTCTGATATTGCTTTTCTGTCTAAATATGGTGATAAAGCCTCTTTTGACTGGCTTTAGCTTTTGTGATGCAGCAAGGAAACCCATTTGGCAGGAGGAGGACCCATGGCAGAAACAGAAGGCAAGATCCCACAGGGACTAAACGGGTCTGTGGAAACACAGACATCAAACAAAGGCAATAGATTTAGATTGCTGATTTCAAAATGCTAGAGAGGACTATCTTGGATGCTAGAATGGAAATTTACAAAAGCTTCAAGACAGAAAGCAGTCTTTGCTTCCACTAGCTCAAGTTACTTCACCTTTTAGCAACAGGCTTATTTCAAGCAAGAGTAACTCTCAGATGTGGCTCTCAAGAAAACAGCCTATGGCTCTTCTGAGCTCTTACATAAACTTAAGCTTTTCAGACATCAGATCAAACCTATTTTTTCTTAGCAACTGTGATGTTTAAAAATCTAAGTACACTTAATATCAAAATAGAGTACTCTTCGCTGGATACAGATAAGCATAAGAGCAAAAGAGAGGTGAGTTTAGAAATCAAAGGACACCAAATAAAAATAACATTAAAAATACAAAAGGCTAGAAACACATCTTAAACGTCTCATTCATGTGTGTAGTTTTGCACGTTGGAGAGATTATTAATATTTTTATAAAAATAATACTACTAAATTCTAGCAAATCAGAAGTGTTTAAAATATAGAAGGGTTGAATAGAGGCCTTCTGGTTGAGAAATATGCAGCTTTTTTATTTGAAAATGCTCAGTAATGCATCGGTTGATTGAAATTGCTAATCAAGGTAAAAGATGTATGATTCAAGCAATTATAGAGCAAATATAGTTTCTTATTTTCAAGACACACAGTGGATGTCTAAACAGGATTTTAATAAACCTTTTGAAATATTTTACACCTTAGATGTTTTCACTTACTTACTATTTCTTCTTTTTCCCTTCTTTTTTTCTTTTCTTTTTTCCCTTCATCTCTATTACATGACTAGCTAGCTGTAACTATAACAATATGTTCCAGATTTTCTCTTACTTCTTCCATATGCTATAACCAGTAAATGTTTGGCACAAGAATAAATAAGTGATGGATGAATAGACAGTAGATGGATGGATAGATGAGTAAACAGATGAATAAATAAGCAAATGAATAAGTGCTGTCTTAGGTCAGGTGTTATGAGGGATAGATGAGAGATGGAGATTGGTATGTGAGGGATTATTGAAGACTGGTCTCACTTACAAAGGAGTGAGGGAAGTAAGATGGGTTGAGCAAGGAGCTAAACAGTGATGCAGTCTTAATAGAAGTCTCAGTAGTTTCCAGAGGGAGCTCTGGAGCTCGGATGGGACTACCCTTTAGAGTTGTTCCATGTTGAGGCAAATGACATGGGATTTAAATCACACATCAACCAAGAGGGGAGGTGGCATAATTTTGGACAAGTCAGATCCTTCTGTGGAGGACAAATCCCAGAGAAAGTTTCAGCTGATAGGCGTTGGCAACCAACACTTCAGAGTTTGGGAGTACTTTGGTCCTGAATGGGAATCAGGGTGGTAACCACAGCGCCCACTAGAGTACATTGATATGATTTTTTTTTTTTAACCAGAGAGTTACCAGGGACTAATGAGTACCCTAGGGTTAGCTGCATCTCCCGTTTTCCAGGAGTAACTAAGTCATAGATGAACTAAATGCATGCCATTTAAAAGATGGTCTTGAGTTCATGTCCTTTGCAGAGACATAGATGAAGCTGGAAACCATCATTCTCAGCAAACTAACACAAGAACAGAAAACCAAACACTGCATGCTCTCATTCATAAGTGGGAGTTGAACAATGAGAACATATGGACACAGGGAGGGGAACATCACACCCTGGGGCTTGTCGGGGGGTTGGGGGGTAGGGGAGCAACATCATTAGGAGAAATACCTAATGTAGATGACAGATTGGTGGGTGCAGCAAACCACCATGGCACGTGTATACCTAGGTAAAAAATCTGCACGTTCTGCACATGTATCCCAGAACTTAAAGTATAATAAAACAATTTTTTTTAAAGATAGTCTTAAAAGCTACCAGTCCATGTCATGAAACAAGGCTCATGGTCCAACATGTGCACCTGAGACCCAGTGAATATAAAACAAATAACATTACCACTCTCCACTTGACTTTGATAAGAGCTTGGCAATTTAAGGTTATATTTTTGCCAAAGGTCTGTATGAAACAGTTTTGTGCTGATGACTGAGGGCAGATACACACACTGTAGACAAACTATAAGAGTAAGATAGAAGTTCACAGATGGACACTGAAGAATCGCACCAAGCCTCTCACCTGGATGACGGACAAGGTGGATGTGGATAAAATCAGGATTTTTCTTAGGAAACACTCCTAGATCCACTCTCCTCTTGAGTGACTAATCAATTAAACACTTAAATTCTGAACATGGTCAGATGATTTTAGTCTGAAAAAGAAAATGCATCTTGTAAACCCACATAATGGTGGAGGTAATAATGAAGACACAAATAATAGAGTCACATTATTAGCTTTCTTGCCTACATCACTGCTTTCTATTGATGATTTGAAGATATGGCTCATCAGTGTTTCCAGATTCTAAAGATTATGTGCCATCAATAAAGCAAGCACTCCTACTATGAATTAAACCATTATATGTGTTTCTAATAATAATAACAAATGTAATTTCAATTTTTAAACAGCACTTTATAAATCATTATAGTTGTAAGTAATCAAACAGTAAAAATCCACCAATGGCCTCGAGTCTTGTCACATCTCTCTACAACAGTGAGGTTCCAATGGACCCTCAAAAACTACTGCAGGCTGAAAGGGAGAGTCTGCATCTTAGCTGCCAGAGGCTCCTTTGATTTGAACCCAAGCTTTAGTTCACTCCAGGCTACATGAAGCAGTGCCTCTCCAAGACAGAAAATAGATATTTTACAACTTGTATTGCTGAAGAAGATCAAACCCACCCTGTACATCCCAGAGTCATCAACACAATTAAAGGGAGAATGGGGTGGGGAGGAGAAGGAGGAACAGAAAGTTAAATTTCACAGATCTATGTATGGGTTAGATCTTGTACCAACCACTTTATTATAACTACACTATTCCTAGAGACACCTCTATTGATGAGAATTTGTCCTAATACAAAAGCCTTCTTAATACCTGAAAAAAAAAATCCATCATTCACTACCTGTGAGCAGATGAATTCAGCCGAGAGATGAGTCTGCATGAATTATACCTACAGTTCCCGTTAGGAATCTTTTTCACAGGGAGCAATGTCTCATCATATGTAACTTTGTGGGAAAATGAAAGTACACAGAGTTACTTGGTATGCAAAGCAGGCCCCAACCTACTGTCATGAAGGGGTGATTTGTGAGGTGACACTTCTTCTCCTTGCACTTCAATTTCCCTAATTACTACAAATTTTACAGGAGCCTAAAATGACTTAAGTCTAGATTTTCAGTCCAACACTATTATGGTCTATTCATCAACCAGTTACCACAATTATTATATGTGGGAAAATATTATCCCTAAATGGTTTCCATGTTCCTGTGTTATCAAAGTGATAACTCCAATGGCTAACTCCTTCCCTTTTCAGGTGATACTTGCTTGGTGTAATGTTCAAATGTAGAAATAAGGTCATTGCAGAAATAAAATCATAATTAGGAAATATTTTCATTAAAATTAATTTCAATACCAGAATTTTATGTAAAAATCTAAAATGCAATGATTTACTTTTATAGTCACTAAAAAGAATGACAATAAACTAAACTTAATAAATGACAATAATTTTACTTAAAACTTTAGACTATCAAAAATTATCTTTGCTTTATAAAATTGCCTATTTTATAATATTTAATATTCAAAAAAGGTAGATAATTCACATTTGACTACAATAAAATTCTTCTAAAATACTTTTGGAATCTAATATCACCTCAAATAAGTTATTGAAGATAAATGTTACTGAGAATTCTAAAATAAATGACTGCAAAAGACTAAATTGGTGTAAATGTCTTTTATCCTTAAGATAGTCTATCTAGCCATGTAATTTTTTTCTGTTTTAAAATGCAATAATAATTAAAGCTTGGTGAAGGTCCCTAGTTTCCAAAATTGATTCTTCAAAAAATGGTTTAAAGGTTTAACATTACTGGCAATAGACAGGGCAACTGATGGAGTTATTTTTTAGTAGTTCCCTTATGAAACAAGTCAAATATAAATGTTATGGGTTTATGAATTCAATATATCCCTGAGTATGTTGACTTTAAAAAGTCTTTTCCTAACAGATGGTAATCACTTATTACTTGTCTAACAGACAAACAAAATAAAAAGTTGTCCACTCATTTGCTTAATTTAGAAGCACCTAACTCACCAACAGTGGAATTATATTTTGAAAGAATGATCGTGAGCTCCTTATTTCAAGGATGGTGCTGCAATAGTTCTTCACGGAAAGTTCAGTTTAGTGTAGTGGTCACAACGGTGGACTAAGCAACCCATCTTCATAGATTTGAACCTCATCTTAGTCACTTACCTTTAAAATGCTATTTAAACTCTCTTGGCCTCAGTTTTCTCATCTGTAACATGGGATAATAATGGAAATTTCTGTGTAAAGTTGCAAAGATTAAATGAATGAATACACATCATGCCCTCAGAACAGCCCTTTGTAATCAAGAGCTACTTTACATGCTATTTTAAATAAAAAAGTAATAAGTTTCTACTTTAGTGCATCTGAATTTAAAACTTTGAATATAAACTACTTTGCATATAAAATCATTGACTTTATTTTAAATATATACAATATTACTGCCTAATATTTAGCAAGAACCAATAAGAAATGACTCAATTCTGAATCTATTCTGAGGCTGTTCTTAGGTTCCAGTAACTATGATCATGCCCAATACGTTACATGTAAGATTCAGTCTTTTACCCCGGTTTTAGTCATCGAGCCTCTCACTTGTTCCTCTAGGTCTGAGTCGCTTCTTTCAGTTAGACCCAGAACACCCTCTTGTCCCCTCAGGCCTCCTGCACAGGAGAGCCTTGTTGCTGATCAGTCCTTCTAGTTCATTTTTAACTCCTTCCTGACACTCAGTTTGTTTCTTCTGGCATTAACCCATTGCTTCAATCATTAAATGTTTAGTTAGCATTCACTATGTTAAATAAACTGGTTTAGACTTGGTGGTACAGAAAAGCAGCAGCAGACACACGGAGTCATACTTTCTTCTGCAGGGTTTTGCCATCCTAACTAGATACCCACTAGGTACTAGCACCAAACATTCCTTCTTGAACTGGCTGCCTGGAATTGCTTGTTTCCACAGCATGTCTTAATGCATCTGTCAGACAGACTTGCTACAATTTATTCAAGAAGTCAAAGCCTTCTTTGATCCCGAAGAAAATCAGCAACAGACTTCATGGAAAGTCAGTGAACATGAAAGGATAAATGTGGCCTTCTACTTAGCATCTAGGCTACTCAGAATTCCAAGCATTTGGGACCAGGCCACTGGCTGTTTAAACACGAATGTAATCTGCTCACCAGCCTACTGGCACTGAATCACTCCAAGCCTCCACATGTATCCATTGTTCCTCCTCTGCTCAGCAGAACTACATGCATATGGAGCACTGCTTACACGGTGCCTTCACCCATCTGCCTTTTCCTGAATCCTAAGCCCAACACTGCCACCTGAATTCAAAGGCTATCACCATAATCCAGGACTATGCGTACCCACACACATGTGCCTCATGAAGCTGGGCACCTGTCCCCTGAACCCAACTTTACAGAGACACGGGGTTCAGAAGAAAGGGAAATCCATCCATGTCACTGCAGTCACCCTGAGGAAGGGGGCTTTCCTTTAGGGAGCCCTTATTTTCCAAAATACACAAAAATCCAGCAGAGAAATGCTATGCATCCCTCTGGTAGTCAGCATGTGAGAGAAGATGCAGCAGGTAGGAAACCAGCTTTTGTTGGAGCCATGCCAATGTGCAGGGCATCATAATGGATGTGATTCATATCCAATCTCACTTAACTCTTGAAGATGCCTTGGATTAGTTTTATCAAGCCCATTTCACTGATGAGGAAATAGATTCAGGGAAGTAAGCAGTTTAGTAGATCACCTTGAGCCTGTGTAGCACAGTTGGGAGTCTTCTGATGACATAAGGCCACCCTTCCTAGAAGGGTACAGCCATACAGCCACAGAGCCTCTGTGGGGTAACCTTCATAAAGAGGAGTCAGTGATCAACTCCAGGTGCTGAATGAAGCCAGAAGGACCTTTGACAGCTGAAAAAAAAAAAAAAAAAAAAAAAAAAAAGCAAAATAAACCTAGGAGCTTCTGGGCAATGAGTCATTATCAGCTTCCACATGAGCCTGCCAGTAGTCATGACACAAATTTGGTACTATCTGGCTGGAAGGAATATAAATTGTAGGATCTGGGTATTTCCCCCAGCCTCCCTGCTATCTCCCAGTGAGCGTACACCAGTCTTAGAACCATTTTCCTCTTCATCTCACGAGTAGCATTGACTCTTAATTCTGTTCCAAAAGTAGTAACCCTTCAAGTTTATGTGTGCATTTATTAATTGAACAAATACGTTTTGAACCATCAGAGGAGTTCTTGGGCCTTAGACATGAGATCAGCGAGACTGGATCATTATCCCTAAAATGTTCACATTCCAGTAATGGAGACAAGTAGTTGAAGAGGTGAGCTCAACATAATTTGCCAAGTACTGTAAGAGGTATTACAAAAGAAGTGTGAGCTGAGGGGTTTTGTGGGATCAGAGGAGAAAGGGGTTTAGATTCACCAACATTTCCCTGACAAGGCAACACCCAAGCTATATGTGAAGGATGAATGATATATATGATTATTAATTTATGTCTCTGGATGTGATTTACAATCCAGGCGATCAGAGATAAATTCCAAGCAAAGTGGGGAATTTTTCTTTACAAATGTTTATAACATAATAACATACTTCTTATCTTGAACTAAACAGAGCAACTGGTGTTTTTCTTCTGGCGTTTTTCATGAACACTTATTCCATTTTTATCCCAAATCCTTCAGCATACTCACCAAACGCTATAACTCTGGCTCAGGTAGCATTTGGAATATCAACCCCATGAGCCCACACAAATTTAATCTAGGCCCCAGTTTGGCACACTACTTCTTAACTCTAGTGCATATTTATTTCCATAGAGTCTCCAACTGAAAAAAAAAAAAAAAAAAAACCTAGTTAGGATTCTTTTAAGTAGCATTCTCAATGCTAAATAAAAATAAAAAAGTGTCTTTTATCTTGGTTTGAAACTTTAAAAACAGACTGGCAAATATTCCCTGGCTAAAAGATAAATATTTCAAGTGTCAGGACAGCAAATGCAAAGCTGTAACACTAAAACCTATCTGATTAATGCTAAGAGTCTTTAAGAAGTTCTTGGTGTGGCAGCTGTAGGGCATGTACTATCTACAGGTCCTCGAGGTAGAAGCCAGACCTCAGAATGCTCTAAAGACTGAGTGATAACAGTTTCAAATCACTGTGAAGCTTTCCTGCAAGGCAAGGTAAATCCTTCCATGAAGAAAATATATGCAGATTTAGCTAGTTTCCAAATGGAAAGATGAGCTGCAGAGCTTTATACCGTTTGGAGGTTAAATTTGCCCAGTGGGAAGACCAGTTAAGGAGAATTACAGTAGTTTAGGCTTGAAAAAATAAAAAAAAAGGAAAGCAATGAATCAATGCTCCTAGATTGAGAGCAGTGCTCTTAGGCTTAATGTTATAGTAAGTTATTTTTCCTCTAGAAGAAAAGAAATGTTTTAAATTATATTACTATTGCAATTCATAAATAAGAATATGGCACTGAGTTATTTTAATGTGACACTGATGCTACCAATAATTACAGTTTTCCATTGCAGCAGACGGGTGCTACTATAAGAGGTAAGAAAAAAGCAAGCATAAATAATATCAACATATCTATTGTTATGCCCAGACCGTTTATTCCCCGAAGAAGACCACCAGAGTCCAGAGTCAAAGCCAAGCGGCAAGGATCTTTATTGCAAGTTCGAACTTGGTCCCTCTGTTCCACAACATACAAGAGAGCCCGGAGCAATGCGTGCGCTCACTTCTTATACCCCGATGTAAACAGGATATGTAAAGTTACAGAGAAACAAGGGAATTCTTCTGGTTACAGCATTACAATTGGTTTACATTTTAAGTTATACTTTTAGCAGTTTTCTTATCGGTTCCTGCGCTTTTACAATCGGTTGTAACCTTATCGGAGATTCTCCAGGCTATGATAATGTGTTTGTGTTGGGCCCAGGAAGTGGAGGCATATGGGGGGATGTGATGTGTCGGGCTCAAGGCTATGATAATGTGTTTGTGTTCTTTCACTATGTTTTGACCATTAAGACTATTTTTAAAAGGAGTTAATAAGAAATAAAATGAATCTAGTCAGCAAACATTCTAGTTAAAGGCAATATTGATGCTATTCAATATATATGTTACACAGCATGTAATATAGACAGTCCCCAGCTTACAATGGTTCAACTTACAATTCTTTGACTGTACAGTAGGGCAAAACTGTCACACTTCCAATGTAATGTCCAGTATTCAATATTCAATAAACCCATTGTTAACTAAAAATATCCTAAGGCAAAAACGCATTCAATACACCCATCCTACCATGGCCTATCATAGTTATTACAGCTTAGCTGTCATAGCTCAGCCTAGATAGGCTACGGGTGGCCTATCATAGTTATTATAGCTTAGCTGTCCTAGTTCAGCCTAGATAGGCTACGGTAAGATAGGTGTATTGAATGCATTTTTGCCTTAGGATATTTTTAATTTACAATGGGTTTATCAGGACATAACTCCACCACAAGTCAAAGAGCATCTGTACTCTCATTTCTAGAATAATGGTACCCTAGGAAGAGCCTGGTCTTGATTTTTGTCATGGTGGTGGTTTTATGGTTTTGTGTTAGTTTTTAACCTGATGGCATGTATTTAGAGAGGAACAAAGGAAAAAGAACTGAAAGGAATCAGACACACTTCTCAGCTTCCTGGGCCCAACACTAACACATTCCTCCATACATCACAACTTCCAGGGCCCAGTGTAAACATTCCAAACTTCCAGGGCCCAGTGTAAACATTCCAAACTTCCAGGGCCCAGTACAAACACCACCTGGAGAGTACCGTTTATACTGAAAGCACGGGAACCAATAGATAACTGCTAAATGTATAACTTAATATGTTAACCAATTGTAATGCTGTAACCTAAAGAATTCCCTTGTTTCTCTGTAACCTTACATATCCTGTTTTCATCGGGCTATAAAAAGCGAGCGCATGCATCATTCGAGGCCCTCTTGTATGTTATGGAACGGAGGGACTGTTTGGATGAACGGAGGCAAGATGGTGCACTTCCGGGTTCTTCATCCCCCCTCCCAACTCTTCCCGCACGCGCGAAAATGCAGCCGGCACCCAGGGAGGGTGCAGACCAACTGGGCATGCGCCAGGTGACGTCAATCCAAAGAGACCAAGATTTACCTGGTAGCATCTGCAGAACGCCCCCGGACACGCCCATGCCCCGCCTATTGCCCTCCCACTCCTAGAAAGGCCACTCTTGGCCATTGAGCCACGTGGCCTTCTCGCAGCCCCACTCCTGTCGGGATGTCGGGACAGCAGGAAGTCCGTCCAAGAGCTTGGGGGAGGGGAACTCTGCCGGCCTTCTTTGCTGGAGGCCGACAGACTTCTTCTCCACACCTTAGGTTACTAAAATAAACTTGCAGTTTTGCTCCTGACCTGTGCCTACTTGCTGGTTCTTTTGTGCTCGCTCTGGTGGTCTTAGAAAAACAAGACAGGTGGTGCCGAAGACCCGGGAGGAGACCCCTCCTCAGGCCTCTAGGGGTTGAGGAACCTCCTCCTGCTCCCACGCCGCAGACGGACCAGGACCTGAGACCCGCTTCCCTCACTCTCACGGCCTCTCTGGGGTAAGTGCCCTTGTCTCCTCTTTACCTCCCTCGGCCAGAAATCCTGCGCAGGTCCGAGGTCCATTTGGAGCCACCAAGTGGCTCGGGAGACCCCTTCAGGACGGAGATGTCCGCCTGAAGGTAATCTCCATTTTGGCTCCATGAGCCTCCAGTCTGTCTCTGCTGGTTCCAAAGGACGCTTTGAAGCCAGGCAGAGATCCACTTCCATTTCCATTGTGTCCATTGTGTAAGTAAAGAGGAAATAAACGGGAACCCCCCCCAGTCCAAATTTCCAAAGAGCACCCCCTTAGGGTGCCTCCTAGCCAATTTAAAAACCTTACAGCTTGAACAAGACCTTAGGAGGAAGCGGTTAATTTTCCTTTCCACTGTGGCGTGATCGACCTCAGCAATTTCTGCCAGCGGCTAGGCAAGTGGTCTGAAATTACTTACATACAAGGCTTTTACGCTCTCGTCCCGACCTGTATAGCCGGTGCTCTTCGGCCCAAGTTATGCTAGCCAAGGACGCCGGCTCACAGGAACCCGAAAAAGAGGAGTCTTCATTCCTTTCTGTTCAGCAGGAGGATCTAGGTTTTCCCTCACTTCCGCCCTATACTTCTCCTCCTCCTCCCTCCGTCCGGACTCCTCCTTCCTCTTCCTTACCTACTAGTAATCGACTCAGTCCCATGCCTCCTTTGGGGCCCCCAACTGGCTGTCTTGAGTCTCCTGTCTCTGTACACACCCGCTCTAAGTGCCCTGCTGATGTCTCCACTCCTGCCCCACACCCTCCTACAGTGTTAGCGCCTTTGCGAGAGGTGGCTGGGGCGGAGGGGGTAGTCAGAGTACATGTCCCTTTTTCATTGGCCAATCTTTCCAAAATTGAGAAGCATTTAGGTGATTTCTCAGCTAATCCCACCATCTACATAAAGGAATTTAGATACCTTTGTCAGGCCTATGACTTAACTTGGCATGACCTCCAGGTTATCCTAACCTCCACCCTAAACCCGGAGGAGCAAGAGCGCATCCTAGCGGCCGCCAGGCAGCATGCCAACCAACTACATTTAACTGACGCTGCCATCCCACTAGGGGAGCAAGCAGTCCCCTCGGCAGACCCAGACTGGAACTACCAAGCAAACCAGCCTGGGCGCCGTAGGCGAGACCTAATGGTTCAGTGTTTGTTGGCTGGTATGCAAGCAGCCTCAAACAAAACTGTAAATTTTAACAAATTAAAAGAAATTATTCAAAATCCAGAAGAAAATCCAGCCACATTCTTAAATAGGCTGACTGAGGTTCTAACCCAGTATACCCAGTTAGATCCGGCCTCCCCAACAGGGGCCACCATTTTGGCGTCTTATTTCATTTCTCAATCAGCTCCTGACATTCGTAAAAAACTTCAAAAGGTAGAGGATGGTCCTCAGGCACCAATACAAGACCTAGTTAAATTAGCCTTTAAGGTCTATAACTCCAGAGAGGAGATGGCTGAGGCAGTGCGACAGGCACGCCTCAAACAGAAGGCCCAGCTCCTAGCAGCGGCTTTACAGCCCAGTCATAACCCCAGACCAGAGAGCACATACCCCACAGACTCCAAGGCCACGAAAGGAGCCTGATATAAGTGTGGCAAGGCAGGACACTATGCCAACAGGTGTCCGCAGGGTCCCCAAGTCCCAACGCAGCCTTGCTATAAGTGCAAGGCATCAGGACATTGGGCCAGTGAATGTCCTAACCCTCATCCACCAGCAACCCCGTGCCCTGCTTGCCAGCAGAAAGGACACTGGAAGTCGGATTGCCCCACCCTGAGAACAGGTGCCGCGCCTCTACGTGACCCCCTTTCCCAGGATCCTGGGAGCTCCTTCCAGCTCCTACATCTGGACGACGACAACTGAAGGTGCCGAGACTCGGGGATCCCCATCACCCTTGCCGAGCCACGGGTAACTCTCCTGGTAGCGGGTAAGACAATTAATTTTTTAATAGATCGCGGGGCTACCTATTCTGTTTTGCCATCCTTCTCTGGACCTAGCCTTCCATCCAATATCTCTGTAGTAGGTGTAGACGGAAAGCCATCCACTCCACGAAAAACTCCACTCCTTAATTGCTGCCTGGCCAACAACTATTTTGCGCACTCGTTCCTCATTATACCCTCATGCCCTACCCCCTTACTAGGCCGAGACATCCTGAGCACCTTAAAGGCCTCCATATACATCCCCACCAACCCATCCACTCCCCTTCAACCCTCTCATGACCTGTTGCTCATGCTTTGTGCAGGCGCACACGCTCCTCCTATGTCGCCCCCACCCCCCATCTTCCCTATTTCTGTACACCCTCAAGTGTGGGACACTTCCACCCCGGTCATAGCTTCCCACCACCCACCAGTTCTTGTCAAGCTCAAAGATCCCACTCGTTTCCCAAACCGCCCCCAATTCTCTCTCTCTCCGACACATCTACAAGGTTTAAAGCCAATTATCACGCGACTACTTAGCCAACATATCCTTGTCCGCACACATTCCCCTTGTAACACTCCAATACTTCCAGTTAAAAAGGCAGATGGAACCTATAGGTTAGTACAGGATCTTCGGCTAGTCAATGAAGCCACCCGTCCCACGCACCCTGTAGTTCCCAACCCTTACACCCTTCTGTCCCATATCCCTACCAATTCTACTTATTTTACTGTGCTAGACCTTAAGGATGCCTTCTTTACCATACCCCTACACACAGACTGCCAGTTCCTGTTTGCCTTCACATGGGAGGACCCAGACACACATACCTCCACTCAACTGACGTGGACAGTCCTCCCACAAGGGTTCCGGGACAGCCCCCATTTCTTTGGTCAGGCCTTAGCGAAAGACCTTGCCTCCTGCCCTCTCACTAATAGCAAAGTTCTGCAGTATGTAGATGATCTCCTAATCTGTAGCCCTACCAAACAAGACTCTCTTCTAGACACTGCAACTCTCCTCAACCATTTAGGCTCATTAGGTTATAGAGTATCTAAACACAAGGCCCAAATTTCTTGCCAAACCGTCATATACTTGGGAATTGAAATCACCCCAACAACCCGGTCACTAACTACCGACCGCATGGCCCTAATACGTAACCTTCTTCCCCCTCAAGATGCAAAAGAAATTCAATCTTTCCTAGGTCTAATAGGTTTCTTCAGACATTGGATCCCCAATTTTGGAATCCTAGCCAAACCTTTATACGCCGCAGTTAAAGAAACCCCACATGGGCCTTTGTCCAACCCCAAATTAATCTCGACTCATTTCACCCGCTTAAAAGCTTGCCTTCTCTCACAACCCACTCTCTCACTGCCTGATTTCCAGCGTCCCTTCCAACTCTTTACAGATGAAAGGCAGAAAGTGGCAGTTGGTCTCAGCCCAGCCTGTCGGCAGCACCCACCACCCTGTGGCCTATCTATCCAAACAGCTAGACCCAACTGTACAAGGCTGGCAACCCTGTCTGCGTGCATTAGCAGCGGCAGCCTGCCTGACCCAGGAAGCAAAAAAGCTCATTAGAGGCAGTAATCTAACAGTCCTCTCCACACACCGTCTTCAGGATCTCATCTCTCATAAAAGTATTAGCCACTTAACTCCATCCTGGCTCCAACTTTTCCATCTCTTATTCATAGAAGACCCCACTGTTACTTTAGAAGTTTGCTCCTCTCTAAATCCAGCCACTTTACTGCCAGACTCTCTTAAACCACCCCATACTAAACATTCTTGTCCTGAGGTCCTGGAGGCTCAACCCCCCAGCCACCTACACTTGCATGACCAGCCCCTTCAGAATGCACAACTAACCCTATTTGTGGATGGCAGCTCCTTTATCAACCCCCAAGGAAACAGGCAGGCAGGATATGCAGTAGTTACCTCCTCCACAGTTTTAGAGGCAAAACCCCTACTACAAGGGACCACATCACAGCAGGCAGAACTCACTGCACTAACCAAGGCACTCCTACTATCAAAAGGAAAAACAGTAAACATATACACAGATTCTAAATATGCTTTTCTAATCGCACACACCCATTCAGTCATCTGGAGAGAGAGAGGGTTTTTAACCACCGGCGGTACCCCTATTATTAACAAAAACCAAATACTCAAACTACTAGATGAACTGTCGGCACCTTCCAAAGTAGCCATTATACATTGTAAAGGGCACCAAACTTCATCTGACCCGGTAGCAGCTGGCAACAATTTCGCTGACGTCACTGCCAAGTCAGCCGCCAGATTTTCCACCCCTAAGCCTCCTTCTGTCTGTTTTCTCTCCCCCCAGTATGCCCCTAACTACACTCAGGAAGAAAAGGCTAAGCTATTACAAAATCCAACAGCCAAACTAACTACAGGTGACTGGATATATACTGATAACAAACTAGTTATTCCTGAAACACAACTCCATACCATTCTAACAGACATACATAATTCTTTACATATAGGACCCAAAGCCTTATACAATTTTCTAAATCCCCTCCTCCACTGTCCAACACTACAAAAACACTTACTTACAATCAACCAGCAGTGCTCTACCTGCCTAAAGGCAAATCCTCAAGGCGCATTGCATAATCCCCATCCCAGCCACCAACTCAGAGGACACCAACCAGGTGAAGATTGGCAAATTGATTTCACACATATGCCAAAACATAAAAAATTCAAATACCTCTTAACCCTTGTGGACACCTTTTCAGGGTGGATAGAGGCCTATCCTACCACAGGAAAAACCGCTAACATTGTTGCCTCTATACTCACTGAACATATTATTCCTAGGTTTGGCCTCCCGGTCACTCTTCAATCCGACAATGGTCCAGCATTCATCTCTAAGGTAGTCCAACAGGTGGCAGCCCTCCTACACATCACCTGGAAACTCCACATCCCTTATAGGCCTCAGTCTTCTGGTAAGGTAGAAAAGGCTAACGGACTCATCAAACAACAGCTCACCAAACTCTCAATCGAAACCCGGCAGTCGTGGGTAACTCTCCTTCCCTTAGCCCTGACCCGGCTGCTGGCAGCACCTCGAAGCCCAACAGGCCTCAGTCCGTTCGAATTAGTCTACGGACGGCCCCTAACCCTCCAGCAAATACCTTCCCTGCCAGCCCCTTTGGCGAACTACCTCCCATATCTCACTCTTCTCAGACAACTCCTAAGACAGCACGCTGAGTTAGCACACCCTCCTCCAACAGACGCCTACAACCCACATCTCTCCCTCAGTCCCGGAGACCAAGTATACATAAAAGATATCCAAGCCAAAGACTTACAGCCCAGGTGGAAAGGCCCATACATTGTCCTCCTGTCTACACATACAGCAGCAAAACTCCTAGGACACATGCATTGGATTCATATTTCCCAGCTAAAAAGGGCCCCCACCAAGAATAATCAGTGGACATCAGTTCAACTTTCCCCCACTCGCCTCAAACTTACAAAGCTTCCTTGACTATCTCATGCTCCCCGACCCCTGGCGCCTAGCTCGCTTTCTCACCATCCTCTACATAAACCTATCAGACTTTCAATACATAGCCCCAGACCCATATCTACCTCCAGACAATAGTCCAGAACAGTGGTTCTCCCGTCTCCTAACTTTCATCGAACATCTTCAGTGGCAAGGGACACTCTGCAACTACACTGAAAATGTAGTCTCAGTTTACACTTATATTGCTGTCTCACTCATACACTCAGACCTTTGCTAGTCCGCCTACTGTATGGCAGTTATTTTTTTAATCACTGAAACTTGGCCACAAGACAGCCGAACACACTCAGTAGTACACAGTTCTGCCAGTTGTCTTCCTTAAGGCTGTCAAACTTCTCTCTGCACAATAGAGGCCCCTTTTCATGGCTCACACTTATCCGCCAAAGGCTAAACTTAACCTACACTGTGAATATAACCAATCTCTCCCACCGCTTCCTCTGTGAGGCTTTAGAAGGCCCCCGCCTGGTGGCAGGCCCCCTGCCCATGGCCTTCAACACAACTGGTCTCTCTCTCTCTAAAACTCTTAACCATACAGCCATTAACTGATCCCTCTATGTCCCCGTGTCCTTGGTCCCCAGTCTAACTTTATACAGCCAGGCAGAAGTAGCAGAGCTTTTCCAGCAACTTTCTATGCCACTACGCCACTTTCGTCAAAAACAGGCTGTTTTCCTCCCTCTAGTTATTGGAATCAGCTGAAGGACTGGCCTCCCTGCAGCGCCGAACTACCTCAATAGCCCAAGTAGCTGCCCAAAACAGGCGAGCCCTGGACTTGCTTACAGCTGAAAAAGGAGGCACTTGTCTCTTCCCTGGAGAAGAGTGCTGCTATTATGTTAGCGAGTCAAGCCTAGCAGACACTAACATTCAAACCCTCAATAAAATAAAAGCTGAAATACGAACCTTAATACCTCAACCTTGCTGGGACCTTCCTTCTGGGTTTTGCCCATATTCCAACAAATGCTTCCATTCCTCATTCCTATACTAATACTGTGCCTTATTTTATTTTTCATCCGTGCGTCCAAATACCAACCATAGGCTCTGACTTTAACAACGCCCCTTAACAGCAGGAAGTAGCCAGACAGACCACGGCGCCCCTTTATCACTATTATCAATAAAAGATTGGACTGTTTGGACGAACGGAGGCAAGATGGTGCACTTCCGGGTTCTTCATCCCCCCCTCCCAACTCTTCCCGTGCGCGTGCGAAAATGCAGCCGGCACCCAGGGAGGGTGCAGACCAACTGGGCATGCGCCAGGTGACGTCAATCCAAAGAGACCAAGATTTACCTGGTCGCACCTGCGGAACGCCCCCGGACACGCCCATGCCCCGCCTATTGCCCTCCCACTCCTAGAAAAGCCACTCTTGGCCATTGAGCCACGGGGCCTTCTCGCAGCCCCACTCCTGTCGGGATGTCGGGACAGCAGGAAGTCTGTCCGAGAGCTTGGGGGAGGGGAACTCTGCCGGCCTTCTTTGCCGGAGGCCGACAGACTTCTTCTCCACACCTTAGGTTACTAAAATAAACTTGCAGTTTTGCTCCTGACCTGTGCCTACTTGCTGGTTTTTTTGGGCTCGCTCTGGTGGTCCTAGAAAAACAAGACAGGGACCAAGTTCGAACTTGCAATAAAGATCCTTGCCGCTTGGCTTTGACTCTGGACTCTGGTGGTCTTCTTTGGGGAATAAACGGTCTGGGCATAACAGAACAAAAAACCTGATGGGTTCAACAAAGGCCAAAACCAGTACCTTCAGGGTTCGACCTGACATTGAGAGCAAAGCTTCTAATCAAGCCAAAAATTTCCAGCTGAGGTCAAAGTCAGTTCAGTTTAAAAAATGTTAAGGAATGTTGTTGTTCCATTGTTTAGCATTCCAGTTTTTTTAATCATATAGTAAGGTAGGTAGTGCTGCCTAGTGGGTCCTGGGGACCTTCGAAATCACTGCCGCTCTCACCATGGCTTGGGTCCAGACTATGCCACAGCCTCTCGGGAGACGTGGACCCTCAGAACCTTTTTAGTGCCGGACTCCGGGCCGCAGGCAGTCTCGCGGCAGCAGGATAACAGAACCTCTGGATGGACTCTTCCTGGGAAGCTTTGCTAATTTGCAGCAGCTGGACCATGTTCCTCATTAACATGTGTCTGTCAGCTTAGTGGTCACATCATTTCACTGTGGTGGCAGGGACTCAGCTCGGAATTCTATATAGAAAAAGCACCTGGATCCCAGTCTTTCAATGGCTTCAAGACAACCAGAAGTGCCTGTTCTTGAGGCTAGTGGGCCTCTAGGCAAGATGTCCCTGCCCGTCAGGATATATCGCCGGGCACTCAGCTATGATGATATCCTCGAGGACCCTGCGCCCATGACTCCTCCTCCATCGGACATGGGCAGCGTCCCTTGGAAGCCAGTGATTCCAGAGCGCAAGTATCAGCACCTCGCCAAGGTGGAGGAAGGAGAGGCCAATCTACCCTCCTCTGCCATGACCCTGTCATCGGCCATTGACAGTGTGGACAAGGTCCCAGTGGTGAAGGCTAAAGCTACCCATGTCATCATGAATTCTCTGATCACAAAACAGACCCAGGAAAGCATTCAGCATTTTGAGCGACAGGCAGGGCTGAGAGATGCTGGCTACACACCTCACAAGGGCCTCACCACCGAGGAGACCAAGTACCTTCGAGTGGCCGAAGCACTCCATAAACTAAAGCTACAGAGTGGAGAGATAACAAAAGAAGAGAGGCAGCCTGCATCAGCCCAGTCCACCCCAAGCACCACTCCACATTCTTCACCTAAGCAGAGGCCCAGGGGCTGGTTCACTTCTGGTTCTTCCACAGCCTTACCTGGCCCAAATCCTAGCACCATGGACTCTGGAAGTGGGGATAAGGACAGAAACTTGTCAGATAAGTGGAGCCTCTTTGGACCGAGATCCCTTCAAAAGTATGATTCTGGAAGTTTTGCCACCCAGGCCTACCGAGGAGCCCAGAAGCCCTCTCCATTGGAACTGATCCGTGCTCAAACCAACCAAATGGCTGAAGATCCAGCAGCCTTGAAGCCGCCCAAGATGGACATCCCAGTGGTGGAAGGAAAGAAACCAACACCACGGGCCCATAACCTCAAACCCCGTGACTTGACTGTGCTCACACCCACTGGCTTCTAGAGCCCTTTCTTTCCAGGGATTCTGGTAAAGAAGGCTTCTTACACCCCACTCCCCTTTTACCTTGGCTTTGACATAGGAAAGGTATATTTAAAAACTTAATCAGCTGGGCGTGGTGGCTCATGCCTGTAATCCCAGCACTTTGGGAGGCCAAGGTAGGTGGATCACTTGAGGTGAGGAGTTCAAGACCAGCCTGGCCAACATGGTGAAACCACGTCTCTACTAAAAATATAAAAATTAGTCAGGTGTGGTGGTGGGCACCTGTAGTCCCAGCTACTTGGGAGGCTGAGGCAGAAGAACTGCCTGAACCCGGGAGGCGGAGGTTGTAGTGAGCTGAGATCACGCCATTACACTCCAGCCTGGGCGACAGAACGAGACTCCATCAAATAAATAAAGTAAAGAACCCATTAAATTGAGGCTAGAGCTGGAGATGTAATTGGTTTTTGAGAAACATTAGTACAAAGTTGGCCCTTGTATAGAAGAAGTCATTTTGTACTGCTTTAAAGTTAGACTAAATATTCTCAGCACTGGTATATGGGGACCTTATTACCTATTTTTTCATCATTTACCCTAGGTAAGAACTTTGATCACTGCTTACTAGGTAAAGAATGTTTGTGCTGTTCCAAAACCCAGACTTCTTGATTCCTTTACCACTATCTATGTGAGCACTGACCAATCATGGCTTAGAGGTGCTCATTGACTCACTGAGACGACTTTGGCCCTCTTGACGGCTGGTGCTGTGCTCCAGCCTTATCAGTTAGGGGACCCAAGATTTGTTTAGGACTTGGGTACAGGTAAAAGCCAGATTCGGCAGGGACCCCTCTTTCTAGGCTGAACCCTGAGTCCGCCTGCTTTTTGGCAGACCTAATGGATCACGGTCCTGCAGCCAGTTCTTCTTGTGGGGCCTCTTAGGCCAGTGCTGGGGGAGGCATGCTCCTCTCTCTATGCCACAGAACAAACACTACTCTAGCAGAGCCTTTCTTGCACTTTAAAGTGAGATTAATTTAGCTCTAATTTGGTTAAAAACTTCCTAAGACAAAATTCAGTCTACTAATTTGGTATAGGTAAATGGACATTAAACTTTAAAAAAGTAAAGGAGATGGTAGGTACAGTTAGATTATAGTCTTGAGGTTCATGTGAAGCCAATGGTGTTACCTTATTTTGATTTCCTTGTTCAGGTCAGGGCCTGGAACGCCTGTATGGGGAGGTGAATGAATGCAAAATTTTCTGTATGAAAGCATTTTTCACCAAAATGAGCCTCATCCCTTTATGCAACACATAACCTTACTGAGGGAGGGAAATAGGGAAGCCACCTTTTTATTTCTCCTGTGTACAAGTTCAGTTATTGTCTTGAACACTGTCTCAAGTACCTGTTTTTTGTTTTGGATAGTACCTTGTCTATATAAGAAGCTGGCCTTTCCATAGAGAGGCCCTGCAGTCTAAAATTATGAGAACAATTAATTTATTTGTGTCTTCTATTATGATTTCTTGTTTTGACAATAAAAATCCTTACTACTTTCTCAAAAAAAAAAAAATCATATAGTAAGTAACTAATTTCTACAGATATTGAAGACATTTAAGTAAAACCTAACTGAGCTCTTGTCTTGAAACCTATGCCACAGGATCAAGTAGTTTGGCTTGCAGATTTTGTACAAAATTAGTGTCAGAAGATACTTTGAATATGCTTTAAAACTAGCCTGTTCAAAGTCCAGAAGCTTCCATATCCAAAACACTCACTATGCCTTTGTAGAACATTTTTATCCATTTTTCAAAGAAATAAATGCTATCAGATATCAGAAGGATGATTCATCCTCAATAATGTAAATGTGATCAATCTTTGACTCCATCCCAGTAACTGGAAGATTAAACATATATGGTTCATCACTTTCTTTAGCACAGTAGAGATAATTTAAGGAAGAAGGATAATAATGGAGGCATGCAATACTTCTGTCAGACCGGAGAAGGGAATCAGGAGAGTGCTCAAAGACAGCTTAGAATAGTTTGCTCCCTTGATATCAATCACTGATGTCACTATGGAAAAAAAGAACAATCTTGATGTAAATCTGTCACCAAAAAGCATTGCCAAACATCCCCAACTTTGCTGCATTCACTGTGGATGAAAGAAGCCTCTTTAGAAACGGAATACAAGAAATTCCATTCTAAAAACAAGGTTTGAAACTAAAATATCTATTCCTGGTCTCAAATGTGCTACATCCCAGCTCTATTCAGCCATGAATCCCCAGTGTCTAGGCCAGCACTAATAGACATAAAATAAATGTTTATCAATAAATGAGTGAACTACTGATAGGCTAAATGCATCTAACTATGTGAAAGCAAACAACAGTTACACAATTATAAAGCAACTAACAAAAGCCTGGGATGTTTTTATTTCCAGTTGCCCTTACAGTTGCCCACTCTGGCTTTTCCTTTATATGCTAACTGTTCCAGTCATTAATTTCTCCTTCTGGAAACTGGGGCAAACCTATTGTATCAGAGATGCTCATGACCAAAACAAACAAATGACAACAACAACAACAACAAACCAAGTAAGCTCTGTTACTAAAACATAGCCAGAAACCTGGAAAGGCTTTTCAGCAGACAGAAAGCACAACTGCAGATGTGCCTGGATACCAAAATACTAAATCCTAAAAGAGTTTTTAAGTTTCTATTTTATTTATATGTATATATTATCTCTTTATATACTATGTGAGTATATATCACATATAGTCAAGTGTGTATATATATATATCATATAATACACAATATATATTTAGTTAAATATACATAGTTAAATGTAACTATATACCGTATATATATATATATATAAATTGTTTTCTACATAATCCCTAAATATGAGGTCCCACAAGAGTGTATCCAATGTCTTTGGAGATTAGAATTCCAGCAGGTCCACTCCCTGGATATACTACGCAGTTTCTTCAGCTCAGGTCTTGCCATTTCCTCACGGTTCTGCCAAGAAGTGACTCCTGCTCTTAGAACTCACAGATGGCTACCATTTACCCACTTTTATCTCCCTTCCTCTCCTACTACCCTCCAAAGAATACCCCTCTTGATCCTCCTTCTTAGAGATATGCAGCATCATTTCTTCAAAGAGCTTTGGCATCTAGAAAAATAAGAAGAGCCTTTGGTTTCAAGCAGTTTCTGCTTTCTATTCACTCACTTTAAGCTGTTCCTAAGGTAAGAAACTATAAGGTCTTGATACCTGTCTGAAAAGGTAGGAAGGAAAAATGTGGAGAGAAAAACAGAAATATTTCAATAGCAGTCACAACTTTTCTGCTTTCATTATCTCTAAAACAACACCCTAGCCCATGTTCACCAAAATTATTCATTCATTAATTCAACAAGCATTGATTAGGACCTTCCTGTGTACTCAGCACTTGGAGGAAGTGTTCCTTGTGGGTAATGCCAACATGGTTCCTGCTCTCTTATGAGTTTACTATCTAGTTACAGACAGAGACCAAATGACAGGTAAATGAAGACAGAGTAAAAGCGCTGAGATAGAGAACTCAGGGCGAAAGAGGGGACAGCAAATCCCAGGCATAGGGCCTGGAGCCAAAGAAGGTTTCCCAAATAAGTGACATCTAAGGAAAGCGTGAAGGAAGAGTGAGGATCGACCAGGAAAATGAAAGTGGGAGGAGAGAGAGAGGAAATGAAGGAAGGAAGATTTCATGTTTTGAAAAATAGCCTGTGCACACATTCAGAAAGTGAAAAAAAAAAAAAAAAAAAAAGCAGCCAAAGATCTAGAAGACAGTCCAATCAGTCCAGTATGTCTGGAGAAGAGAAACCTGAATATGTCGCTGATAAGCAGGTGTCAAATCCAGAAAGGTCTTCAGCTTGTTAAAGAGTTTAGGTTTCCTACTAAGAGCAATGTGAGCTTTAAGGGGTTTTAAGCAAGAGAAAAATGGCACCCTAGCTATGCTGTAGAGAACCTAGAATGAGGGATTCTGGTGTAAAATCAGTTTCAGTTGTCCAGGTGAGAGATGATGGAGCATAAACTAGAGTAGTGGCAGTATAGACGTCAGGAAGGAGAGGAATTTGAGAGAAATGGAAGAGAGATCCAACAAATCTAGGAGCAAATCTGGGTGTTTGCATTGAGAGGAGAGGTGTCAAGGATTAATCCATCCACTTAATAAAAATGTCCTGAGGCTGGGCGTGGTGGCTCACACCTGTAATCCCAGCACTTTGGGAGGCCGAGGCGGGCAGATCACCTGAGGTCAGGAGTTTGAAACCAGCCTGGTCAACATGGTGAATCCTTGTCTCTACTAAAAATACAAAAATATTAGCCGGGCGTGGTAGCAGGCGCCTGTTATCCCAGCTACTTGGGAGGCTGAGGCAGAAGAATTGCTTGAACACGGGAGGCGGAGGTTGCAGTGAGCCAAGATCGTGCCACTGTACTCCAGCCTGGGCAACAGAGGGAGACTCCATCTCAAAAAAAATTTAAAAAAAATATGTCCTGAGTCCCTTCTACATACAAGCACTGTTCTAAGTGCCAAGAACATAAGGACAACCAGGAAAGTCACACTTCCTAAGGTGAAAATATCGAGAGAATCACAAACTAAACCTGTAGCCACCAAAACAAAATTATAATTAAAACCATGTCAAGAGCTATGAAAAAAAACTAAAGATAAAGAATATGGTAAGAAAGCATAATGGGGAACTTGTTGAGACTAGAAAGTTAAGGAAGACTTCTCTGAAGATGTAAGCTGGAAGCTAATTCCTGAAGTGCTGAGCCAAGAGACAAATAGAGGAGTGTCCAAGGCAGAAGAAAGAATGTGAAGAGAAGCAGCAGTATTTATTAAGAGATATTCAAAAGTAGGCCTTGTGACAAATGGGGTGTGTGGACCAAGGGAGAAGGATGCCTAAGGGATCATTCCCAGATCTCAGACATGAACAACTAAGGGGCAGTCCCAGATAACAATGCGCTCTTTCAGCACAATCTCTTTCTTCATAACAAACTACCAAGCACCAGGCATTAAACATTTTTTCTGTGTGAGATGTGGTGACACAACTCATTGTCTTCAGACAGGCTGGCCAGACTCAAAGTCAGAAAAAAATGGGTATAAACTATTTTTTTCAGCCAGGCACAGTGGTTCATGCCTGTAATCTCAGCACTTTGGGAGGCCGAGGTGGATGGATCACTTGAGGTCAGGAGTTTGAGATCTTCCTGGTCAACATGGCAAAACCCGATGTCTACTAAAAAAAAAAAAATGCAAAAATTAGGCAAGTGTAGCGATACACACCTGTAATCCCAGCTATTCAGGAGGCTGGGGCAGGAGAATCACATGAATCCAAGAGGTGGAGGTTGCAGTGAGCTTAGATTGTGCCACTGCACTCCAGCCTGGGTGACAGAGCAAGACTCCATCTCAATAAATAAATAAATACATAAATAAGTAAATAAATAAATAAATAATCTTTTTGTTTTCATACAGAGAATCCACCCCTCCTCCTCTTTGCAGCTTTTCTCCTTTGTATGACCATGTCACCTTCTTGCGTCTCTACAAAGACCAAGGCCTTCAACTGAGTTGTAGGCACTGCTCTGCTAAGCCCCAGTTGAGAATGATTCTGATTAATTGGTAATGGCCAGGAAGGTACTGGCCCTTTCAGATGACTGGTTTACACTTCAAAGGGAATATTTCATGCCTTAAGCTACTACTGATTTTCACACATTTTAAACAGTAGAATCATTTTATCAAACTTACAAATTTATTCTTACAAAGAAGCTCAGCCAAGAGACAAATGAAAAGGGAGCGGTTCTGGAGGAAGCTGGGGCAGAGGGTCCTGAGCCTCACCCATCCTTCTCTTCACCTTCTTGCCTCTCCCAAGTTATTCCTGTAGAATTTAGAGCTTTTGCCCCAATTCAAGGTTAAGTTGGGGGAAAACAGGAGAAATCTGGGATCAAGTAAGAAACAGGTCTTCTCAAATCATAACATGAAAGCTAGCAAAAAATAAAAGGAAAGTAAACCCAACAATTCTTATGATCCTTTTCTTTTTATAAAAATGGTGTCTTAACCATCCATTATAGTATGCGCGAAATGAAAACAGAACAGGCAAATCATCCGTCGGGGCTTGGCAAGAAGCAGATGGGACTCTCAGGTTGGGTCATTTGAGGGAAGTTGAGTAAATGCATACACCCATGTGAGAGGCACAGGAATAACAGTGAATCCCATTAACGCAGGCTGGAGTGATCATCTGTGGGGTATGAGGAGAGGCCCAGTTAGGAACAGGTTCCCTAAGTCAGGGAGCAGCCAGCCTGGGTGCCTCCTTAGGAAAAAGGCTGAGGAAAATGCTGTTACCTTACTCAGATTTAACTGTGACCTCCTGTACCCAAAAGCCTGAAAACAAGGGAACCCGTTGAGACATACCCTCAGAGCGGAGTGAAAAAGGGTACAAACTAAATCTGGAGCAAGAAACAGGAAATACGCACCACAGGCAATTAACATGACTTGTAGGTGCATGAATATTTTAATATAATTTGAATACTTGGATTACAGTAAAACATCACAGCATGAGACATTAAATAAAATAGCAATTCGTATAGTGTTAAGTTCAGGAAAATGATGTAAGCTCATAAATGCTAAAAATAATACCTGTGACATCATGGGGCAATTATTTGGGTTTTTAAATATTTCTCCCTGGGGCATGTAAGAAAAATTTGTTTGACCTTTAGTTAAAGACCATCTCAGGCAGAGAACTGATTGCATCTGTCCTCCAAGGTGATCATAAAGACAGTTTCACAGCACAATTGCTACAGATAAGCTCTTTCCTCAGGTTTTTCTTCAAAAAACTTGGTAAAAATATTTAGGTGACAGCATCACGGCCAAATGCCTCCGAAACCTGCCCTCCAAATTTTGAGGGAGTTAGTACTTAAACTGCTTTGTGAATGTCTTTATTTTGCCGCTGTGCTTGGGGACCAGTACTCACATACATGTTTGATTGGCATGCTAACCAGACACAGGATGAATGCAATTAAAGTATGCCTTATTTTTTCTTTTCTAAAGTTTCTTTGGATAGGCTGCAGGTAAATCGGGGTAACTTGGATATTTTCCACCAGTAACACTCTGACCGAGGCTCCCTTCTCCTGGTGTCTGTCCACTGCACTAACAGGCTCTCACTGGAATCTCCTGTCCCTACCAGGACCTGCTAAGGCTTCAGGAAGGTCACTCACCTCCCAGAAGGGACCAAAATAGAGTCTTCAGGAAACACTCCCATAGCAAAAGGGAGTTAACCCTAGGTCTCTCCTCTCCTTTCTCTCTCCCCACCCCACCCCGCCCACGCCTCCCTTTCTCCTCTGCTCTCTCTCTCTTCCCCCCTGCTCCTCCCACCACAGGCCATGCTGTTTTAGCTTTCACTAAGTGAAATCAGGCACCAGAACCCACTGTCCCCAGCTCCAGGAAACTGGGCTTTTCAAGAGGTCCCTCCCAGCTCTCCACCTGCAGTACAGGAAAGCAGTCAGACTCTCCAATGAGGTCCACGCAGGAAGGCATCTCTCTCTTTTGTGAATTTCTGAGCCATCTCACCAGTTCTCAGTCACTGACATTGAAATTTCCTCTTGGAGTTTGGCATCTCACTTTTAAATTTCACATCTATTCTATTTCAGTGTCTTGGACAAGATTTAAAAGTTAACATTCTATTATACATTCATATGTACATTGATATATACATCCATATTCGATTTTATACTTTATACATTTAGAGCTTTGAGGTTTTGATGGTTCAACTCTGGGACTCCACTAACTACAAAAAAAACCTGATTGCTGTCTGATGGAAGCTTTCATACAGTAAATAGGAGCAAGTCTAAAACTTACCTACCTATTTATCATTTTGTATGGATGGAATTTAAAGATGGCTGTAAATATGCAATAACATATTTTAATGGAAGACATTAGGAAAAGCATTAACTGATTTTATATAATCCCTTGAGTTGGGTTGCATTTTATTTAATGACTTGAATGTAAATAATTAAATAGGCGATTATTCTATACCACTGATTCTTCTGCATATATAAAAATCACACGGGGGCCATTAAAATTAAGATTCCTTGGAATGTCTCCAGGCTTCTCCATTTTATTAAGGTGATTCTGATGCATAGGTTAAAAAAATACATTTGAGAAATTTCTATATATCCTGATGATATGCAAACCCTAATACAACTGTAGGTACATTCGGGACTGACACAGGGACATCTACTTTCATATACCTAAAACATGCCATTTTACGAGCCTCAGTCAGCATCCTGACCAGTTAATCAAGAAGATTATTTAAAGCTGAAATCACAAAAACAACTGAAAAAATCCACATCACTCTTTAACTTCAAATATAACATTTACTTATTCACCTGTCTTTATGGGGCTATCTTTTATTTTAGTATACTTCTTCCGGTTATTCTAAAAGACCATTCTTTCCCAAGCTACACTCCAAATGTATTCCCTGCAATTCCGTTTGGGTTTCTTTAAAGTCGAGTCAGAACCTAAATACAAACTGAACGCAAATCCTTTGTTTTTCTTTTTTTTTTTTTTTTTAATTATACTTTAAGTTCTAGGGTACATGGGCATAACATACAGGTTTATTACATATGTATACATGTGCCATGTTGGTGTGCTGCACCAATCAACTCGTCAGCACCCATCAATTCATCATTTATTTCAGGTATAACTCCCCAGTGCAATCCCTCCCCCCGCCCCCCTCCCCATGATAGGCCCCAGTGTGTGATGTTCCCCTTCCCGAGTCCAAGTGAGCTCATTGTTCAGTTCCCACCTATGAGTGAGAACATGCGGTGTTTGGTTTTCTCTTCTTGTGATAGTTTGCTAAGAATGATGGTTTCCAGCTGCATCCATGTCCCTACAAAGGACGCAAACTCATCCTTTTTTATGGCTGCATAGTATTCCATGGTGTATATGTGCCACATTTTCTTAATCCAGTCTGTCACTGATGGACATTTGGGTTGATTCCAAGCCTTTGCTATTGTGAATAGTAACGCAATAAACATACATGTGCATGTGTCTTTGTAGTAGCATAATTTATAATCCTTTGGGTATATACCCAGTAGTGGGATGGCTGGGTCATATGGTACATCTAGTTCTAGATCCTTGAGGAATTGCCATACTGTTTTCCATAATGGTTGAACTAGTTTACAATCCCACCAGCAGTGTAAAAGTGTTCCTATTTCTCCACATCCTCTCCAACACCTGTTGTTTCCCGATTTTTTTAATGATTGCCATTCTAACTGGTGTGAGATGGTATCTCATTGTGGTTTTGATTTGCATTTCTCTGATGGCGAGTGATGAGCATTTTTTCATGTGTCTGTTGGCTGTATGAATGTCTTCTTTTGAGAAATGTCTGTTCATATCCTTTCCCCACTTTTGGATGGGGTTGTTTGTTTTTTTCTTGTATATTTGTTTGAGTTCTTTGTAGATTCTGGATATTAGCCCTTTGTCAGATGAGTAGATTGCAAAAATTTTCTCCCATTCTGTAGGTTGCCTGTTCACTCTGATGGTAGTTTCTTTTGCTGTGCAGAAGCTCTTTAGTTTAATTAGATCCCATTTGTCAATTTTGGCTTTTGCTGCCGTTGCTTTTGGTGTTTTAGACATGAAGTCCTTGCCCATGCCTATGTCCTGAATGGTACTACCTAGATTTTCTTCTAGGGTTTTTATGGTATTAGGTCTAACATTTAAGTCTCTAATCCATCTTGAATTAATCTTCGTATAAGGAGTAAGGAAAGGATCCAGTTTCAGCTTTCTACTTATGGCTAGCCAATTTTCCCAGCACCATTTATTAAATAGGGAATCCTTTCCCCATTTCTTGTTTCTCTCAGGTTTGTCAAAGATCAGATGGTTGTAGATGTGTGGCATTATTTCTGAAGGCTCCGTTCTGTTCCATTGGTCTATATCTCTGTTTTGGTACCAGTACCATGCTGTTTTGGTTACTGTAGCCTTGTAGTATAGTTTGAAGTCAGGTAGCGTGACGCCTCCGGCTTTGTCCTTTTGACTTAGGATTGTCTTGGCAATGCGGGCTCTTTTTTGGTTCCATATGAACTTTAAAGCAGTTTTTTCCAATTTGGTGAAGAAACTCATTGGTAGCTTGATGGGGATGGCATTGAATCTATAAATAACCTTGGGCAGTATGGCCATTTTCACGATATAGATTCTTCCTATCCATGAGCATGGTATGTTCTTCCATTTGTTTGCGTCCTCTTTGATTTCACTGAGCAGTGGTTTGTAGTTCTCCTTGAAGAGGTCCTTTACATCCCTTGTCAGTTGGATTCCTAGGTATGTTATTCTCTTTGAAGCAATTGTGAATGGAAGTTCATTCCTGATTTGGCTCTCTGCTTGTCTGTTATTGGTGTATAAGAATGCTTGTGATTTTTGCACATTAATTTTGTATCCTGAGACTTTGCTGAAGTTGCTTATCAGCTTAAGAAGATTTTGGGCTGAGACGATGGGGTTTTCTGAATATACAATCATGTCATCTGCAAACAGGGACAATTTGACTTCTTCTTTTCCTAACTGAATACCCTTGATTTCTTTCTCTTGCCTGATTGCCCGAGCCAGAACTTCCAACACTATGTTGAATAGGAGTGGTGAGAGAGGGCATCCCTGTCTTGTGCCAGTTTTCAAAGGGAACTTTTCCAGTTTTTGCCCATTCGGTATGATATTAGCTGTGGGTTTGTCATAAATAGCTCTTATTATTTTGAGGTACGTTCCATCAATACCGAATTTGTTGAGCATTTTTAGCTTGAAGGGCTGTTGAATTTTGTCAAAAGCCTTTTCTGCATCTATTGAGATAATCATGTGGTTCTTGTCTTTGGTTCTGTTTATATGCTGGATTACGTTTACTGATTTGCGAATGTGGAACCAGCCTTGCATCCCAGGGATGAAGCCCACTTGATCATGGTGGATAAGCTTTTTGATGTGCTGCTGAATCCGGTTTGCCAATATTTTATTGAGGATTTTTGCATCGATGTTCATCAGGGATATTGGTCTAAAATTCTCTTTTGTTGTTGTGTCTCTGCCAGGCTTTGGTATCAGGATGATGTTGGCTTCATAAAATGAGTTAGGGAGGATTCCCTCTTTTTCTATTGATTGGAATAGTTTCAGAAGGAATGGTACCAGCTCCTCCTTGTACCTCTGGTAGAATTCAGCTGTGAATCCATCTGGTCCTGGGCTTTTTTTGGTGGGTAGGCTATTAATTGTTGCCTCAATTTCAGAGCCTGCTATTGGTCTATTCAGGGGTTCAACTTCTTCCTGGTTTAGTCTTGGGAGAGTGTACGTGTCCAGGAAATTATCCATTTCTTCTAGATTTTCTAGTTGATTTGCATAGAGGTGTTTATAGTATTCTCTGATGGTAGTTTGTATTTCTGTGGGGTTGGTGGTGATATCCCCTTTATCATTTTTTATTGCGTCTGTTTGATTCCTCTCTCTTTTCTTCTTTATTAGTCTTGCTAGCAGTCTGTCAATGTTGTTGATCTTTTCAAAAAACCAACTCCTGTATTCATTGATTTTTTGGAGGGTTTTTTGTGTCTCTATCTCCTTCAGTTCTGCTCTGATCTTAGTTATTTCTTGCCTTCTGCTAGCTTTTGAGTGTGTTTGCTCTTGCCTCTCTAGTTCTTTTAATTGTGATGTTAGAGTGTCAATTTTAGATCTTTCCTGCTTTCTCTTGTGGGCATCTAGTGCTATAAATTCCCCTCTACACACTGCTTTAAATGTGTCTCAGAGATTCTGGTATGTTGTATCTTTGTTCTCATTGGTTTCAAAGAACATCTTTATTTCTGCTTTCATTTCGTTATGTACCCAGTAGTCATTCAGGAGCAGGTTGTTCAGTTTCCATGTAGTTGAGCGGTTTTGATTGAGTTTCTTAGTCCTGAGTTCTAGTTTGATTGCACTGTGGTCAGAGAGACAGTTTGTTATAATTTCTGTTCTTTTACATTTGCTGAGGAGTGCTTTACTTCCAATTATGTGGTCAATTTTGGAATAACTGCGATGTGGTGCTGAGAAGAATGTATATTCTGTTGATTTGGGGTGGAGAGTTCTGTAGATGTCTATTAGGTCCACTTGGTGCAGAGATGCGTTCAATTCCTGGATATCCTTGTTAACTTTCTGTCTCGTTGATCTGTCTAATGTTGACAGTGGAGTGTTGAAGTCTCCCATTATTATTGCATGGGAGTCTAAGTCTCTTTGTAAGTCTCTAAGGACTTGCTTTATGAATCTGGGTGCGACTGTATTGGGTGCATATATATTTAGGATAGTTAGCTCTTCCTGGTGAATTGATCCCTTTACCATTATGTAATGGCCTTCTTTGTCTCTTTTGATCTTTGATGGTTTAAAGTCTGTTTTATCAGAGACTAGGACTGCAGCCCCTACATTTTTGTTCTCCATTTGCTTGGTAGACCTTCCTCCATCCCTTTATTTTGAGCCTATGTATGTCTCTGCATGTGAGATGGGTCTCCTGAAGTCAGAAGACTGATGGGTCTCGACTCTTTATCCAGTTTGCCAGTCTGTGTCTTTTAATTGGAGCATTTAGTCCATTTACATTTAAGGTTAATATTGTTATCTGTGAACTTGATCCTGCCATTATGATATTAACTGGTTATTTTGCTCATTAGTTGATGCAGTTTCCTCCTAGCCTCGATGGTCTTTACATTTTGGCATGTTTTTGCACTGGCTGGTACCGGTTGTTCCTTTCCATGTTTAGGGCTTCCTTCAGGGTCTCTTGTAAGGCAGGCCTGGTGGTGACAAAATCTCTAAGCATTTGCTTATGTGTAAAGGATTTCATTTCTCCTTCACTTATGAAACTTAGTTTGGCTGGATATGAAATTCTGGGTTTAAAATTCTTTTAAGAACGTTGAATATTGGCCCCCACTCTCTTCTGGCTTGTAGAGTTTCTGCCGAGAGATCTGCTGTCAGTCTGATGGGCTTCCCTTTGTGGGTAACCCGACCTTTCTCTCTGGCTGCCCTTAAGATTTTTTCCTTCATTTCAACTTTGGTGAATCTGACAATTATGTGTCTTGGAGTTGCTCTTCTGGAGGAGTATCTTTGTGGCGTTCTCTGTATTTCCTGAATTTGAATGTTGGCCTGCCCT
>NC_045451.1:18084535-18172320 GCF_002776525.5 Piliocolobus tephrosceles | reverse complement strand
GTGGCACATATACACCATGGAATACTATGCAGCCATAAAAAAGGATGAGTTTGCGTCCTTTGTAGGGGCATGGATGCAGCTGGAAACCATCATTCTTAGCAAACTATCACAAGAAGAGAAAACCAAACACCACATGTTCTCACTCATAGGTGGGAACTGAACAATGAGCTCACTTGGACTCGGGAAGGGGAACATCACACACCGTGGCCTATCATGGGGAGGGGGGAGGGGGGAGGGATTGCATTGGGGAGTTATACATGATATAAATGATGAATTGATAGGTGCTGACGAGTTGATGGGTGCAGCACACCAACATGGCACAAGTATACATATGTAACAAACCTGAACGTTATGCACATGTACCCTAGAGCTTAAATTAATAATAATAATAATAATAATAATAGTAAAGATGTTATAATAAAAGAAATTCACAGAAAAAAAAGACAATTTTATCTGCTGGCTTCTTCCCCCATTATTGGTTGAAACTCACCAATATATATATATATATATGATATATATGATGAATCATATATGATGGAATCATATACATATATATTCCATTGTACATATATATTCCATCATATATGTATGATGGAGTACTACTCAGCCATAAAAAGGAATGAATTAATGGCATTCGCAGGAACCTGGATAAGATTGCAGACTATTATTCTAAGTGAAGTAACTCAGGAATGGAAAACTAAACACTTCCATACACCAATGGGGACCAAGTGGATAATCAAATAAAAAATTCAACCCCTTTTATAACAACTGCAAAAAAAAATACTTAGGAATATACCTAACCAAGAAGGCAAAAGACCTCTACAAAGAAAACTACAAAACATTGCTGAAAGAAATCATAGATGACACAAACAAATGGAAACACATCTGATGTTCATCGATGGGTAGAATTAATGTCATGAAAATGATCATATTGCCAAAAGCAATCCAGAAATTCAATGCAATTCCCATCAAAATACAACCATCATTCTTCACAGAATTAGAAAAAACAATTGTAAAACTAATATGAAACCAAAAAAGAGCCTGCATAGCCAAAGCAAGACTAAGAAAAAGAACAAATCTAGAGGCTCACACTACCTAATTTCAAGCTATACCATAAGGCCATTGTCACCAAACAGCATGGTACTGGTATTGATAAGTGCAGCAAACCACCACGGCACATGTATACCTATGTAACAAACCTGCATGTTCTGCACATGAGTCCCAGAATTTAAAATACATTGAAAAAAAAGCCAGGTGTGGTGGCTCACGCCTGTAATTCCAGCTCTCAGGGAGGCAGAGGCGGGAGGATAGCTTGAGCCCAGGAGTTCGAGACCTGCCTGGGTAATATAGCGAGACCCCGTTCTCCACAAAAAGGAAAAAAAAAAAAGTCCCATAGACCAATGGAACAGAATAGAAAACCCAGAAATAAACCCAAGTACGTACAGCCAATTGATCTTTCAAAAAACAAACAAAAACATAAAGTGAGGAAAGAACATGCTTTTCAACCAATGATGCTGGGATAACTGACTACCCACATGTAGGAGAATGAAACTGGATCTTCATCTCTCACCTTACACAAAAATCAACTCAAGATGGATTAAGGACCTAAATCTGGTGGCGCCAAGATGGCTGAACAGGAACAGCCTCAGCCTCCAGCTCCCAGTGTTAGCGACACAGAAGATGGGTGATTTCAGCATTTTCAACTGAGATACTGGGTTCATCTCACTGGGGCATGTCGGACAGTGGGTGCAGGACAGTGGGTGCAGCCCAGTGAGTGAGAGCTGAAGCAGGGTGAGGCATTGCCTCACCAGGAAGCACAAGAGAAACTGTGACATACAACACCTAGAAAATCGGGACACTCCCACCCTAACACTGCGCTTTACCAAGGGTCTTAGGAAAGTGTACACCAGGTGATTATATCCTGTGCCTGGCTCAGAGGGTTCCACGTCAACAGCACCTCCCTCATTGCTAGCACAGCAGTCTGAGATCTACTACAAGGTGGCAGCGAGGCTGGGGGAGGGGCACCCGCCATTGCTGAGGCTTAGTAGGTAAACAAAGCAGTTGGAAAACTCGAACTGGGTGGAGCCCACTGCAGCTCAAGGAGGCCTGCCTGCCTCCCTCTGTACACTCCACCTCTGGGGACAGGGTACGGTTGAACAAAAGGCAGCAGAAACCTCTGCAGATATAAATGTCCCTGTCTGACAGCTTTGAAGACAGTAGTGGTTCTCCCAGCATGGAGTTTGAGATCTGAGAACGGACAGACTGCCTGCTTAAGTGGGTCCCTGACCCCCGAGTAGCCTAACTGGGAAACATCCCCCACCTGGGGCAGACTGACACCTCACACTTCACACAGCCAGGTACACCTCTGAGACACAGCTTCCAGAGGAATGATCAGACAGCAACATTTGCTGTCCAGCAATATCCACTCTTCTGCAGCCGCTGCTGCTGATACCCAGGCAAACAGGGTCTGGAGTGGACCTCGAGCAAACTCCAACAGACCCACAGCTGGGGGTCCTGACTGTTAGAAGGAAAACTAACAAACAGAAAGGACATACACACCAAAACCCCATCTGTACATCACTATCATCAAAGACCAAAGGCAGATAAAACCACAAAGATGGGGAAAAAGCAGAGCAGAAAAGCTGGAAATTCTAAAAATCAGAGCACCTCTCCCCCTCCAAAGGAACGCAGCTTCTCATCAGCAACGGAACAAAGCTGGACAGAGAATGACTTTAACGAGTTGAGAGAAGAAGGCTTCAGACGATCAAACTTCTCTGAGCTAAAGGAGGAAGTACGAACCCAGTGCAAAGAAACTAAAAACCTTGAAAAAAGATTTGATGAATGGCTAACTAGAATATCCAATATAGAGAAGTCCTTAAATGACCTGATAGAGACGAAAACCATGACACAAGAACTATGTGACAAATGCACAAGCTTCAGTAACCCACTGGATCAACTGGAAGAAAGGGTATCAGTAAAGATCAAATGAATGAAATGAAGTGAGAAGTTTAAAGAAAAAAGAGTAAAAAGAAATGAACAAAGCCTCCAAGAAAGATGGGACTATGTGAAAAGACCAAATCTACATTTCAGTGGTGCACCTGAAAGTGACGTGGAGAACGGAACCAAGTTAAAAAACATTCTGCAGGATATTATCCAGGAGAACTTCCCCAACCTAGCAAGGCAGGCCAACATTCAAATTCAGTAAATAAAGAGAACGCAACAAAGCTACTTCTCAAGAAGAGCAACTCTAAGACACATAATTGTCAGATTCACCAAAGTTGAAATGAAGGAAAAAATGTTAAGGGCAGCCACAGAGAAAGGTCAGGTTATCCACAAAGGGAAGCCCATCAGACTAACAGCAGATCTCTTGGCAGAAACTCTACAAGCCAGAAGACAGTGGGAGCCAATATTCAACATACTTAAAGAAGAGAATTTTCAACCCAGAATTTCTTTTTTTTTTTTTTTTTTAATTTTACCCACGAGTGTTTATTCCTTTAAACAAGGAAAGTTTTGTTTTGATAGAAATATTTTTACAAATATATAGGCAGATTTGTCACTTTCCTGCCTTATTAGACAGAGACTACAAAAATAACATTTTAAAGTGGCATGATGACCCACACAGCTATAATATGCTCAACTAAAGAGTCTGAAAAACCTATACAATTATCACTTTATACTCAACTTATGTTGTATATATAAGTTGATGCCCTTAGAATCCGATGAAGCACATATATATCACTCTACATTAGTATCCCATTAATGTGTGTTTTGACTAGCAGTGTCCCCATTTTATTTTTTTTTATTTTTTTTATTTTTTTATCCTTCTTAAATCTTTTTTTTTTTTTATTATACTTTAAGTTCTAGGGTACATGGGCATAACGTGCAGGTTTGTTACATATGTATACCTGTGCCATGTTGGTGTGCTGCACCCATCAACCCGTCAGCACCCATCAATTCATCATTTATATCAGGTATAACTCCCCAATGCAATCCCTCTCCCCTCCCCCCTCCCCATGATAGGCCCCAGTGTGTGATGTTCCCCTTCCCGAGTCCAAGTGAACTCATTGTTCAGTTCCCACCTATGAGTGAGAACATGCGGTGTTTGGTTTTCTCTTCTTGTGATAGTTTGCTAAGAATGATGGTTTCCAGCTGCATCCATGTCCCTACAAAGGACGCAAACTCATCCTTTTTTATGGCTGCATAGTATTCCATGGTGTATATGTGCCACATTTTCTTAATCCAGTCTGTCACTGATGGACATTTGGGTTGATTCCAAGTCTTTGCTATTGTGAATAGTGCCGCAATAAACATACGTGTGCATGTGTCTTTGTAGTAGAATAATTTATAATCCTTTGTCAACCCAGAATTTCATATCCAGCCAAATTCAGCTTCATAAGTAAAGGAGAAATAAAATCCTTTATAGACAAGCAAATGCTGAGAGATTTTGTCACCACCAGGCCTCCCCTATAAGAGCTCCTGAAGGAAGCACTAAACATGGAAAGGAACAACCAGTACCAGTCACTGCAAAAACATGCCAAAATGCAAAGACCATTGATGCTAGGAAGAAACTAATGAGCAAAATAACCAGGTAACATCCTAATGACATGATCAAGTTCACACATAACAATATTAACTTTAAATATAAATGGGCTAAATGCTCCAATTAAAAGACACAGACTGGTAAATTGGATGAAGAGTCAACACCCATCAGTTGGCTGTATTCAGGAGAACCATGTCACGTGCAGAGACACACACAGGCTCAAAGTAAAGGGATGGAGGAAGATCTACCAAGCAAATGGAAAACTAAAAAAGGCAGGGATTACAATCCTAGTCTCTGATAAAACAGACTTTAAACCAACAAAGATCAAAAGAAACAAAGAAGGTCATTACATAATGGTAAAGGGATCAATTCAACAGGAACAGCTAACTATCCTAAATATATATGCACCCAATACAGGAGCACCCAGATTCATAAAGCAAGTCCTTAGAGACTTACAAAGAGACTTAGACTCCCAACCAATAATACTGGGAGACTTTAACACCCCACTGTCAACATTAGACAGATCAACGAGACAGAATGTTAACAAGTATCTCCAGGAATTGAACTCAACAATGCACCAAGCGGACCTAATAGACATCTACAGAACTCCTCACCTCAAATCAAAAGAATATACATTCTTCTCAGCACCACATCACACTTATTCCAAAAGTGACCACATATTTGGAAGTAAAGCACTCCTCAGCAAATGTAAAAGAACAGAAATCTTAATAAACTGTCTCTCAGACCACAGTGCAATCAAACTAGAACTCAGGAATAAGAAACTCAATCAAAACGGCACAACTACAGGGAAACTGAACAACCTGTTCCTGAATGACTACTGGGTAAATAATCAAATGAAGGCAAAAATAAAGATGTTTTCTGAAACCAATGAGAACAAAGATACAACATACCAGAATCTCTGGGACACATTTAAAGCAGTGTGTTGAGGGAAATTTATAGCACTAAATGCTTACAAGAGAAAGCAGGAAAGATCTAAAATTGAGACCCTAGAATCACAATTAAAAGAACTAGAGAAGCAAGAGCAAACACATTCAAAAGCTAGCAGAAGGCAAGAAATAACTAAGATTAGAGCAGAACTAAAGGAGGTACAGACACAAAAAAACCTTCAAAAAATCAATGAATCCAGGAGCTGGTTTTTTGAAAAGATCAACAAGATTGATAGACTGCTAGCAAGACTAATAAAGAAGAAAAGAGAGAAGAATCAAATAGACGCAATAAAAAATGATAAAGGGGGTATCACCACCGACCCCACAGAAATATAAACTACCATCAGAGCATACTATAAACATTTCTATGCAAATAAACTAGAAAACCTAGAAGAAATGGATAAATTCCTGGACACATACATTCTCCCAAGACTAAACCAGGAAGAAGTTGAATCCCAAAATAGACCAGTAACAGGCTCTGAAACTAAGGCAATAATTAAGAATCTAGGTTAAGTTGGTAGAAAACAGCAGAAATCTGGGATCAAGTATGAAACAGGTCTTCTCAAATCATAATATGAAAGCTAGCAAAAAATAAAAGGAAAGTAAACCCAACAATTCTTATGATCCTTTTCTTTTTATAAAAATGATGTTTTAACCATCCATTATAGTATGTGCGAAATGAAAACAGAACAGGCAAATCATCCGTCCGGGCTTGGCAAGAAGCAGATGGGACTCTCAGGGTGGGTCAGGACTAGACAGATTCACAGCCGAATTCTACCAGAGGTGCAAGGAGGAGCTGGTACCATTCCTTCTGAAACTATTCCAATCAATAGAAAAAGAGAGAATCCTCCCTAACTCATTTTATGAGACCAGCATCTACTGATACCAAAGCCTGGCAGAGACACAACAATAAAAGAGAATTTTAGACCAACATCCCTGATGAACATTGATGCAAAAATCCTCAATAAATACTGGCAAACCGGATTCAGCAGCACATCAAAAAGCTTATCCACCATGATCAAGTGGGCTTCATCCCTGGGATGCAAGGCTGGTTCAATATACGCAAATCAATAAATGTAATCCAGCATATAAACAGAACCAAAGGCAAACACCACATGATTATCTCAATAGATGCAGAAAAGGCCTTTGACAAAATTCAACAGCCCTTCATGCTAAAAACGCTCAATAAATTCGGTATTGATGGAACGTATCTCAAAATAGTAAGAGCGATTTATGACAAACCCACAGTCAATATCATACTGAATGGGCAAAAACTAGAAGCATTCCCCTAGAAAACTGGCACAAGACAGGGATGCCCTCTCTCACTACTTCTAGTCAACATAGTGGTGGAAGTTCTTGCCAGGGCAATCAGACAAGATAAAGAAATAAAGGTTATTCAACTGGGAAAACGGGAAGTCAAATTGTCCCTGTTTTCAGATGACATGATTGTATATTTAGAAATCCCCATCGACTCAGCTGCAAATCTCCTTAAGCTGATAAGCAACTTCAGCAAAGTCTCAGGATACAAAATCAATGTGCAAAAATCACAAGCATTCTTATACAACAATAACAGACAAACACACAGCCAAATCGTGAATGAACTCCCATTCACAATTGCTTTAAAGAGAATAAAATACCTAGAAATCCAACTTACGAGGGATGTGAAAGATCTCTTCAAGGAGAACTAAAAACCACTACTCAATAAAATAAAAGACGACACAAAACAAATGGAAGAACATTCCATGCTCATGGATAGGAAGAATCAATATCGTGAAAATGGCCATACTGCCCAAGGTAATACATAGATTCAATGACATTCCCATCAAGCTACCAATGACATTCTTCACAGAATTGGAGAAAACGGCTTTAAAGTTCATATGGAACCAAAAAAGAGCCCGCATTGCCAAGACAATCCTAAGCCAAAAGAACAAAGCTGGAGGCATCATGCTACCTAACTTCAAACTACACTACAAGGCTACAGCAACCAAAACAGCATGGTCCTGGTACCAAAACAGAGATATAGACCAAGGGAACAGAACAGAGACCTCAGAAATAATATCACACATCTACAACCATCTGATCTTTGACAAATCTGACAAAAACAAGAAATGGGGAAAGGATTCCCTATTTAATAAATGGTGCTGGAAAACTGGCTAGCCATAAGTAGAAAGCTGAAACTAGATCCCTTCCTTACACCTTATACAAAAATTAATTCAAGATGGATTAGAGACTTAAATGTTAGACCTAATACTATGAAAACCCTAGAAGAAAACTTAGGCAACACCATTCAGGACATAGGCATGGGCAAGGACTTCATGTCTAAAACACCAAAAGCAACGGCAACAAAAGCCAAAATTGACAAATGGGATCTAATTTAAAGAGCTTCTGCACAGCAAAATAAACTACCATCAGAGTGAACAGGCAACCTACAGAATGGAAGAAAATTTTTGCAATGTACTCATCTGACAAAGGGCTAATATCCAGAACCTTCAAAGAACTCAAACAAATTTACAAGAAAAAGACAAACAACCCCATCAAAAAGTGGGGAAAGGGTATGAACAGACATTTCTCAAAAGAAGACATTCATACAGCCAACAGACACATGAAAAAATGCTCATCATCACTCGCCATCAGAGAAATGCAAATCAAAACCACAATGAGATACCATCTCACACCAGTTAGAATGGCGATCATCAAGAAGTCAGGAAACAACAGATGGTGGAGAGGATGTGGAAAAATAGGAACACTTTTACACTGTTGGTGGGACTGTAAACTAGTTTAACCATTTTGGAAGACAGTGTGGCGATTCCTCAAGGATCTAGAACTAGAAATATCATTTGACCCAGCCATCCCATTACTGGTATATACCCAAAGGATTATAAATCATGCTGCTATAAAGACACATGCACATGTATGTTTATCACAACACTATTCACAATAGCGAATTCTTGGAACCAACCCACACGTCCATCAATGACAGACTGAATTAAACAAATGTGGGAAATATACACCATGGAATACTATGCAGCCATAAAAAAGGATGAGTTCGCGTCCTTTGTAGGGACATGGATGCAGCTGGAAACCATCATTCTCAGCAAACTATCGCAAGAACAGAAAACCAAACACCACATATTCTCACTCATAGGTGGGAATTGAACAATGAGAACACTTGGACAGAAGAAGGGGAACACCACACACCAGGGCCTGTTGTGGGTGGGGGAAGGGGGGAGGGATATCATTAGGAGATATACCTAATGTAAATGATGAGTTAATGGGTGCCATACGAACATGGCACATGTATACATATGTAACAAACCTGCACGTTGTGCACATGTACACTAGAACTTAAAGTATAATAATAATAAATAAAAGGACCTAAATCTAGGACCTACAACTATAAAAATTCTAGAAGATAACATTGGAACAACCCTTCTAGACATTGGCTTAGGCAAGGATTTCATATCCAAGAACCCAAAAGCAAATGCAATAAAAACAAAGATAAATAGCTGGGACTTAATTAAACTAAAGACCTTTTACATGGCAAAAGGAACAGTCAGCAGAGTAAACAGACAACCCAGAGTGGGAGAAAATCTTCACAATCTGTATATCTGACAAAGGACTAAACAAATTAGTAAGAAAAAATAAAATCCCCATCAAAAAGTGGGTCAAAGACATGAACAGACAATTCTCAAAAGAAGATGCACAAATGGCCAAAACCATATGAAAAAAACGCTCAACATCACTAACAATCAGGGAAATGCAAATCAAAACCACCGTGTGATACCACCGTACTCCTGCAAGAATGGCTATAATCGAAAAACCAAAGAAACAGTAGATTTTGACATGGTTGGGTGATCTGGGAACACTTCTACAATGCTGGTGGGAATGTAAACTAGCACAGCCAGTATAGAAAACAGTGTGGAGACTCCTTAAAGAACTAAAAGTAGAACTACCGTTGGATCCAGCAATCCCACTACTGGGTATCCATCCAGAGGAAATGAAGTCATTATATAAAAATGATAATTGCACACTCATATTTATAGCAGCACAATTCACAACTGCAAAAATATGGAACCAACCCAAATGTGCATCAATCAATGAGTGGATAAAGAAACTGTGATGTGATATATATATATATATACACACACACACACACACACATACATGATATATATATCACATATATATGATATGTGATGTGTGTGTGTGTATATATATATGTGCGTGCATGCACGCGCACACACACACACTACGGAACACTCATAAGAGTGTAGTATAAGCACTACCACTATACTATCCCTTCTTTTTTGGCAAGGAAAGTGAGGCATTGTAGGTTTAAATAATATGCACAAAGTTACATGTAGGCACTGGAATTTGAAGGCAAGAAGTGAGGGGTCAGCATCTAGACTTTTTGCCACCATGCCATCATGCTCGGTATGGTTTAGGCTACAGTGAACAATGGTGCTGGTGGGAAACAGACACGCTACTAACATAGCAATTTCATTCTCTTGAGAGAAAATCCACAAGCCCAAATCAAGTGCAGTCTTTCAAATTCCAGCCTAGGTGCTAATAACCTAGATGATACACGCATGATATAGAAAGCAAAAGACAGATAATAATGGACCCTGAGACATAATCCTCTCCTTTAGTACACCAAGGCTGGGGGAGCCCCACTGACCAGCTGCCCTAAAACCCAATTTGATTGGTGCTAGAACTGCAGGAGACAATGGCTGAGCAGCATAGATAACTGGAAGGTGTTAGCTATTTTTTTTTCTTGACAATAAAGATCAGAATATTATATACAAATCTCCAATACCTTTTTATGTTTCCTTGGAAACAGTCCAGCCTCAGGACAAAGACTCAGAACAGCTGCTGATGGCAAATCAGCCTGCAGAGTTGTGTGCACAGAGATCTCTACCACCCACCCCATGTCAATTTCCAACTCCTCCATCCCTACACCAACCCCCCCGCACACACACACACACATACATGGTCTGGTATGAAAATGTTATACAGATGTTTTGACCATGACCTCTCCCTTTATTTCATTCAAGCACTTCACCGACAGTGTCCAAAATAGCACCCAACTGTCAGCATAGTTTTAAAGAATTTGGCTCTGGAGTTGCTATTCTTGGGGTCAGTCATAGCTGCCTCTTATCAGCTGTTTAATTTTAAGTTAGACGTTTTGTCCTCTCTGTGCTCAGTTTGGAAACCTATAAAATGGAAATAGTAATAATACTCCTTTCCATTGGCAGGTGGGGAGTGGATTTATATTAGCTAATATAAATGCATTTTGTAGAGCTCTTAGCTGGGATAGTAGAACTTAACATATGACAGCTATTTATTAAATATCTAAAATGTTCTGGCTAATTCTGGCTATGTCAATCAGAGAAAACTTGTTTAACCTCTCAAACTTAATTATTTATTTGTAAAAGACAGATGATATCTACTGATTATGGTTTGGGGAAGCATTAAATAACATAACATAAGTAAAGATTATTTAGGCACTGAATTAACGTTAACTGGTTCTAAAGCTTTCCAGGTATTCGCTCATAGGCAAGAGTTCGATGAAATTAATCTACTCCTAATGACCCTGGTATAAAGTCTCCAGTTTCTCATCTCTCAGGCAAGAGAAGCATTTTGAATGAGTTTTCCTGTTCTTGAGAAATATGTCAAACAATTAATGCAATTTTTGTAATAGGCTAGTTTTTAAAAATCTGCTGATTACTAATTGTTCACAAATATTTTGTGTCATCTTCTTAATAACTCAGTGCTACGAAAACTTTTTTAATATAAGCAAAGTAAGGATTTGGTTCAATATTTATTATTTTTTTTTGAGACAGGGTCTCTCTCTGCAACACAGGCTGGAGCACTATGGTGCAATCATAGTCCACTGCAACCTTGAACTCCTAGGCTCAAGAGATAGTCCCATGTCAGCCTCCTGAGTAGCTGGAACTGCAGGCACACCTAGCTATTTTTTTTTTTTTATTATTTATTTTTTTGTAGAGACAAGGTCTTGCTTTGTTGCCCAGGCTGGTCTCAAACTCCTGGGCTCAAGCTATACTCCCACCTCAGCCTCCCAAAGTGCTGGGATTAGAGGCATGAGCCCCCACCCTGACCAGACATTTACTCTTATGTGTTAATTTCAAACAAAGATTTTCGAACACCCACTTTGCAACCAAAGACACTAAACAAAAAGCTGACAACCAGTGACTTGAAGACTGAGACAAAAATCAATGTTTGCTAACTGGGTGATACATCATTCTGCACAGAACTTCAGTGTGTCCTCAGAATATGAGGAAGAGAATTAGCACTGTGTATCAGGTTTTTAGACTTTCTTCATATTAAACAAACCCTACAATGCCCATTGATCTGCATTTAGACAAGTTCTGAATTTAGACAAGAGCCAGCATCTGGGCGGAAATGAAGAATCACAAAACAGTAAATTATATTCACAAATTGCATAACCTCTGTTCTTTGGGGTTCCAAATGAATACAATGAGCAATTACATGCCCATCAGATGCTCAAGATAACAACAGATTTCCAGAAATCAGGGAGATTAACAATTTTGTTGAGTAAGACCAGACACAGAAATTTATAAAGGAAGAAGGATAAAGATCAAGGCTTCAAAAGAATAAAAGAGCACCATAAAAATCCTAAGCCATTTAAAATATTTACTCATTTTCAGCTCTCTCTACAGGCACTTGAAGGTCATTTGAAGAAAAACTAAAATAATGAAATTACATTCTCAGTGTAGGAGCTTTGTAGTATAAAGCAGAATTTAAAAGTGCCAAACACAGATATGAAGACGAGAGAGTCATATTAAAACCCTACATAAAGGACAGCAAGGAAGTTACAAGGGGAGGAGGGGGTGTTAAATGTGAGAATTAATAGTTATGCTTTTTCCTGGCCCCAAATACTTTGGCCTCAGAGTTAAATTAATTAGAAGACATGAAAAGGCTTTCTTTGTATATGTAACACAGAGAAGAGAGATTAAAAACTCCCATGGGTCAGAAACACAATCATTACAAACTGAATTTCTGGGCCATTGTGGCTCCTCTCTTCCCAGCACAAAGCCTTCAGTCTCTGTCCACGCCATTGGACTCTACTTTTAATATTCCCTTGGAGATGGAGTGCTCTCTTCTTTCACTATGGCCTGTATCTATAACCAGGAACTTGTTTCAAAAGTCTGAGCCAATGATGGTTTTTGCATTGACAGACATATGAGAAGCTACAACTGCATTAATCAAGATAGCCTTAAGGGTCCCCTCAGCTTGACTAAAGTTTAGACAGGTTTCTTCCTAACTATAGGCCCCCATCTCCCTTTTCTTAAAGCATTTACTTTTAAAAACTTGTAATTGCAAATTCTTTCTCTGGCCCTTTGAAATGTAAATAAATCTTCCAGTCTCTTAGCAGTTTTACAACTCAGGATTGTCTTTCTTAAGGACCTGGGAGCCAGCTCTTTGAAATGAAATCATCAAGAAAGATAGTGTGTCTTCCTCCCAGTCCCCGAGGAAGGGTAGGAAGCTAACTTCAAGTGATAAGCATCAACTAGTAAACACAATGGCAGGTAACCACACTGACCAACCCTCCCACTAAGTTCCTCCAGGACTATCCCACCAGCTTACCCCAGTGCTTAAAAACTCCTGCCTTTTGTTTCAGCAGAATTGAGTTCAGTCTCTCTCCCCTATTGCAATAGTCTTAAATAAAGCCTTTGTTGCTGTTTAACTCTAAACTTAAAATCTGCTGCAATTTTTCCTTGAGGGAATACACGGTTTCTAATGAATTGTTGGATATCTTTTACCTTGTTAGAGAATTTCATAATCAAGTGAAACAAAAATATTTAAAGTATACATGCAATAATGCATTTGATGCCAATATTTTAAGTGACAAATAGTTACTTTGATATACTTTGAGAAAAGTGACAATTAACAGTGTGGCACAGGACAGTATCCTGTCTAGAAAGCTAAGGGGGTAGAGACATTTTAGAAAGACAGAATGATCAACACAGTCACATGTACAGAGTCGCCCAGTGCAATAAGGCAAAAAATGACTGCCAGAGTGACCTTTCCAAAACAATTCTAGTTAAAGAATGTCGTTGAATATAAGTCAGAAGAGAAGAAAAGAAAAAAGGAGAAATAAACCAGCTTCCCATGACAACTGCTGATGTAATGACAAATATGATATTTTTGTCTTGGTTCTACAGTGTCTGAAGGATAAGACCTGGAATACGAGCCTCATGTGGGTAAGCACAGCATATATTTCCAAATGCAGCCTCTAATAATCAAAGTGCCTTCCAAGTCAGTACGCAGAGGACCGAGGCAACAAAACAATTAGTGAAACAGCTGAGTGGGATGGAACTGAACACATCCAGGAGGCAACAACTACATGGGCTGACAGTGAAATTTTAACAGATTACAGAAAGAAAAGGAAACTGCTCAAGTCTGTTGCTTATATTTGGTCCACAAAGGAGTTTGATATTCAGAGTGATAACCACTGACCAAACATTGGTAAGAGGCAAATGAAGTTTATATTTGGTGGAGAGGTTGTTAGGGAATAGCTGCACTAAATAAGAGTTCAAATTCTTCTTCCCATTGAGCAACTGAATACGGTCCCAGTGACTCTGTGATGGACGGTGAAAAACTAACATTCTTGAAGAGCAGAAGTTGTGGAGAACTCAAAAGTAATTCTTTAGTAAAAATCAGACCTCAAAATATCATTCCAAAAAGTACTTACTCAGTACAAAGGAGAAAAGATATCTCCACCCTGGAGAAACTTGGTGGATGCCACTTTAACCAAGAGATCAACTTAAAATCACCAACCATGGGACAAAGGGACATCACCTGTCCCCTAATGTAATACGCTTAGAAAGACACACCACCTATGTAGTATTCTTGACAAAAATGTTTCACCAGAATCTGATCATGAAGAAACAATCAGATAAATCCAGATACAGAAACATTTTGCAAAATAATCATACTGAACTCCCCAAAATTCTTCAATGTCATGAAAGCTGTAAAAGGCAGGGAAACTATTTTAGACTTAAGGAGACTAAAAAGGCACAACAACTAAAAACAACATACCAACCTCATTTGGATAGTGCTCTGAAAAACACTATGTGGCAGTGGGTAAATCTGAATATGAACTATATATTACATAATATATTAATAATAAATTTCTTGAAAGTGATATTATATGGCAGTATATCTAAAAATTCTTCTTTGCTGTCTTCCTCTTGTTCTCAAACAATTCAGCAAAATTATACATATGTATCTTACCAAGTTTAATTGTAAGCAAGATTCTATTAAAAAATACCAAGAACTGAGAAGAAGAAATCAAAGTTTACTAGAAACTGGTCGCCTACTTACTAAATTAAGTTAGACTCATTTTTGAGAGCTTAGAAAAGCTATTTCAGGGAAATAAAATTGAATTTAGTTTTTTATTCAAAATTCAAAAATGCAAGTAATGTCTATCCTGATACCATGTAGACAACCTAAAGAAATATGAGTTGAATGGTCATATAGCAAACTGAATTCAAGTTTCTCTGAATGGACATAATTCAAAGGATTGACACTGGCCTGAAAGGAGCTCTCTAGTATTATGATACAGGAGTCTAGCCATTCATTGGATGAAAACATAGATGGCATGCTAACAAAATTTGTTAATGATAGTGACATATATTCTCTGTAGCAGTTTTAAATCCCAAAGGTCTTGATAGACTAAGTGGTTGAAACCATTAACATGGTAGTTAACAAAAATTAATCAAAGGTCCATTATTGTCAATTAGTCAATATATACAAATTGGACATGTGCCAGAAAGTGGGAATAGAAAAGTAAATCCAAAGGTCATAGAGCTTTTGTTCTTGCATGAAAATTACACATTTAAAACAATGATGACTGAGATGAGTACATGAAGGTAGAAGCACAGAGACCTTGGATGTGTGTATCAGGAAGATCTAACCTAAACAGAAAGTCAGGAAACGCTGCCCATAGGATGCACTGTATATGCCCAAAACTTTAGGGTGTTCTGGGAATAAATAATCAAAGGGAAAGGTGTCACAGGATAGGAGTGAGGGGAAGCAGAGCAGAGGGAAGGGGAATACACCAATATGGCAAAGGGAATATGTGCAAAGGCCTTAAGGATGTGGGGCTGTGGCATATTAACCAAGAGAGATCCAGTGTGGCAAGAACAGAGCGAGTAAAGGGAGGTAACTGCAAAGAAATACAGGATAGAAGAGGCAACCCTAAAGGCAACATGAGCCAAATGGCATCACAGGTTTAATTGACTCTAATTTCATCATGATTCAATATTGCAGTGAAGTTCCTCTAGGTTCCAACATCCAAAACAAGGGTGATGAGGTTCTGCTCTGAGCACTGTCAATCACACCCAACTGTATATATATATATATTTTTTGAAACAGAGTCTTGCTATGTTTCCCAGTCTGCTCTTAAACTCCTGGCCTCAAACGATCCTCCTGCCTCAGCCTCCCAAGTAGCTGGAACTATAGGCATGTGCCACTGGGCCCCACACATCCAACTTTAAATTTGTGCTAACATTGGGCACACTAGGACATAAAGATGGGAACAACAGACACTGGGGACTCCAAAAGGTGTGAGGGAGGGAGTGGGGCAAGGGCTAAAAAACTTTCTACTGGGTATTAGCTAGGGGATTGGATCAAGAGAAGCCCAAACCTCAACATCATGCAATATACCCTTGTAACAAACCTGCACATGTACCTCTGAATCTAATTTTTTTAAAATGTTGACATATAAGAAATTAAATAAATAATAAATCTGTGCTTAGTTCACACAAATTCATAGCACTCTGTATATTGAGGCCAATTGAAATCCCAACAAGGTATTACAGAATTTAGGAAGTACATCACCTAAAGAGAAGAAGAGGGAAGATTCCAGGAGGCATGATAACTATCTTTAAATATCTGAAGAGTCATCTGTGAAATAGAAATCGTAGCTCGTATGTGTTTATCAAGAGTGAATGAATGGGGTTCTACAACGCATTTTTAGTTCAATCTTTGGAAGACTTACTAACAGGTCCTGGCAGAAGACGGAATGGCTGTCTGGGGAAATGCTGAGGCTCCCAGGCTGACTGATAAATGGGCAAGGAATTTTTACAGAATTCTTGTCCTTGATCTAGATCATTAATAGGTCTTCCTCCAATTAATCCAGAGATTCTATAATTCTGTGACAGTGCCATTTCCATTATATTGGCAACATACGAAAGAGCTATTCAGAACATTCCAGTGGGAAGAACTTAAACATGGCCAAACTAAAGAATTTGTAAAAATTAAACTTATAACTGACATCTGTACCACAAGGTTAAGACTGAATCTTAAAAAATAAAAATAAATTTAAAAATAAAATCTCGAAATGTAAAATAAAAGTAAAATTCATTTTTGTGATGAAGGCAGCCTAGCCACTAGAACACGAACTTTGGAGCAGACCCACGGGGGTTTGGACAAATTTCTCAGCCTTTCTGTTTTAGTCCCTTACATGTGAAATGGAGATTTTTAAAAAATTGGTTTACACACTTGTGAAAATTAGTATGTTAACAAATTTAAAGTGCTCAAAATAGTGTCTGGCAATAGTAAACCCTATAAAAGGGTTTGATATCTGTGATCAATCATATTAGTTGGAGTAGAGGTTGTAGAGTCAAACTGGTATTAAATCTTAATTCCATCATTAACTGGTTAGGTGACATTTCTCTCTCAACAAAATAGAGATGAATGTATCAACTAGTCAAGATTCCAGTTTCAAACACCAGAAACCATCCTAACCAGCATAATCAGATGGAGATTTAATGCTGGGAATTAGGAGCTTATGAGAATTTATAAGGCAGTGCTGGAGGAGTCATTCTGAGTTGTGAAGTGAGACACCCAAAATAATAACTACTGCAGCTCTGGACTGACACAGGAGTTGCTGTCTCTGGCACAATCTGAAATCAGAAGAATGTCAAAGCCACTGTCTCAACTGTTAATTCCATACCACTTCCACCAGGATCTAGAGATCTAAAACTGCTACCACAACTGTTGGCTTCCAGAACCACATCCCTGAAAATGGATGCCTACACTCAGCCTCTCTATAATCACCTTGTTATCACTGTTGCAAAACAATAAATGTCTCCATCACACTGCTTCAGAAGCAACAGAAGTGTGGATTCCACCTCATGTCTGCATTCACAATACCATGGAGGCACATCTGCTTGACAGAAGTTGGGTCACACATAAACCTGCGTTGTAAGGAAGTCTGAGAAATGTAGGCTTTTAACTTTCCAGCTATAGCAGCAATATAACATTCAGAAAGAGATACAGGATGGAGATAAAAGAGCTAATCTGCAACATCTGCCACTCTATCTCTTATCGGCAGAGTGAGAATTAAATGAGAAATAACGTATGTATAGTATTTAGGACTCTATTTGGTACATGGTAACCACTCAATAAGATTCTCATTGACTTCTCATATAAACATGGCTAAATAAGAATTCCCTTTCCATTTCTCTTCCTAAAAAATTAAGAAAGAAAATGAAAACTAAAACCAAACCTCCACTTTCATTAAAACTAGCAGAAATACATAATCAACTCACTCATAAACGTACATAAAGCCCTTCCAAATTAGCAAGAATAAAAGAGAAGCCACACAGGAGGTCACACAGAAAGGAAGCAGTAAGGATTCTGAAAAAACCCAATGGTGCAGACCATATAAAGCACTGGAAAGAAAATAAACTTCCTAAAAGGGAAAACTCACACTGAAGCACAAAAGCTATAGAGCTGGTTTGTAAAAATGGGTGCAGAAACGGAAATAAGAAAGCAGACAAAATAAACTTTCCTGAATGAAAGTTTATTTGCATTTTATTTGGAGACACAGAGGGGAAGAGAGCATCCTAACCATTCACTTGCAGGAGACATGGTTGTGGAAAGCTGTCTCTCTGTGACAGCAAAGCAGAAGAGGGCCTTGGGGTTGAGAAGCATGGAAGGTTCCTAGGAATAACACACACACACACACACTCTCTTACACATGCCACACACTCACATTCACACACCCTGACTCATACACACATTCACACATACTTTGGCACACACAACTCACACTCACCTACACACACTCACCTATATTCACTTACACTCACACACACACAACTCAAACATACACACACACACACATACATATACAGAAACATTATACAAAGAAACAATCCAGGAAAATTTAACTTATTCAGTGAGTAAAATAAAAGAGATTCTTACAGAATTAGTATGAAAATATGATGTAAAAGATACAGAGGGAAACAGCCTATTTTACAATTGATGAAGAATACTGACCACAAAATGTAGCAAAAGGAACAGACTCAAATAACTAAGTATTTTGTCAAGAATTCAGGAAAAGAATTAAATGATGTAATCACTTGTTGTAGGCTGAACTGTGTTCCTGCACCACTAAAATTCATATGTTGAAATTCTAATCCCCAGTACCTCAGAATGTGACTGTATTTGGATATTGAGTCCTTAAAGAGCTAGTTAAAGTTAAATGAGGTCATGGGGTGAGCCCAAAGCCAATATAACTGGTGTCCATATAAGAAGAAATTAGGACACAGACATGTGCAGAGGAAACATTATGTGTAGACACAAGGAGATGAAAGCAACCCTGCCAGCACCTTGATCTTGCACTTCTAGCCTCCAGAACTGTGTTGTTTAAATCATCCAGTCTGGGGTGCTTTGTAATGGCAGCCATAGAAAACTAACACATCACCTCTATAAAGAAAGATTACGAAATAGAAATGCAAAATCTCAGGAAAAAGGTGAAAAGAAAACAGAAGAAATTGAAATATGAGCTGACCAAACACAAGAAATGAGTAAAAGGTGGAGGAAAAGGTATCTATGGGGAACAAAATGAACAAATAGACTCTACGGAAAGCATTATTTGGGACATAAAATACAAAAATAATAAAAATGAACAGGAGGCAGAGGAAGTAAAAGTTTAAAAGAATTAGAGGAAAATGATAACGGAAAGCAGTCACAGCAAATCCAAACTATGTATAATTGGAGATTCGAAAGATGACCAAAACAATTCAACAGAATAAATATTTAAATATATAATTCAAGAAAAAACTTCCTGGTTCTCCATACTAAAACTTTCTAGTTCTCTACATGGCCAACCATGTGTCTGTCAGTATGATGAACAACAAAATAAATCCTGGTAAAGTTACTGGAGTACAAAAATAAAAATAGAATCTTTGGGCAGCCAAAGAGAATAATAAAAGTTGCTTTCAAAAAGGAAAAGCACAAAACATTCTCAAATTTCTCTCCAGAAACATGCAGTGCCAGAAGTGGAGCAATACCAAAAGATAGTCAAGAAAAGACAGTGTGAGTCAAGGATTAGGTGTGCATCTATTCACAGGAGATTCAGACGCAAATTTACATACAAATGTTTGACCACGCAAATATGCAAGGAATATGCACTCATGGGTTCTTCCAGAGCACTCTACTAGATAACCAAGAAATGCTAGGGAGGAAAAAGGTAAGAGAACTGGCAATAAGAATTTTTGTGAACTAAGACTAAAACAAATGTGAGAATCCAGATAATAAAAGAAAATTTTAAAAATATATTATAAAATATATTTCCCTACAATATAGGAATGATATAACTATTTGGAGAAAAAGGAAGTAAAAAGGCTTGATATACAGAAGTTTATTACCTCATCTGTATGGTTTATAGTCAAAGGGTTTCATTCAATACTATTATTAAGATGATTAAATATAAGCATAGTTTAGCAATACAAATGTAAACATTAAGAAAATACTAATAATTAAAATTGAATTGTAACAAAAAGAGAGAAGGGGAAAAACGTGTGCTCATGGTACATAGTATAAATCAATAGATTTAATTTTTTTTTTCTTTTCTTTCTTTTTTTTTTTTTTGAGACAGAATCTTGCTCTGTCACCCAGGCTGGGGTGCAGCTGTACAATCTCGGCTCACTGCAACTTCTGCCTCCCAGGTTCCAGTGATTCTTGTGCCTCAGCCTCCTGACTAGCAGGAATTACAGGTGCTCACCACCACACCCAGCTAATTTTTTGTATTTTTAGTAGAGACGGGGTTTCACCATGTTAGCCAGGCTAGTCTCAAATTCCTGATCTCAAGTAATCCACCCACCTTGGCCTCCCAAAGTGCTGGGATTACAGGTGTGAGCCACTGTGCCTGGCCAGAAGTCAACAGATATTGACTAAAGAAATGTAAGAATACGGTTATTATTATATAAATATTTAATTAGAAAGATAGTTACTGGAACATAAATATAAACATCTCTATCTTTTAAAAGCCATTTAAAAACAAAACAAAACAAAACAAAAAAGACACATACCCAAACACAACTAACAGACCCATAGGAAATGTAGTTAAGATTTTAATAATATTATAAAAAGAGAAAACATTACATAAAATGACAGGAATAAGATTAAATACGACTTATATGTGTCAAATGAGTAAATGTAAGTAAGTTTAATGCATTTACTAAAAAGACAGTTTTTTTAATACTAGATCAAAATGGAAAACCCAATTCTTGATTTTTATAAAAGATAAATTAAGACAAAGTGAGACAAAAGATGAAAAATAAAACAATAGGCAAAACTATACTTGGCAGAGGCTGGAACCTCCAGCTGTTGTGGTGTAAAGAGATTGGAAAATATTTGCCAAAAACAAAAAGTGTAAAACTGGTCAAAACTGTCAAAATCAACTGTTCCAGGGCTCTGAAAAGAGAAAAGGCAGACAACACATAGGAAAGTCCTTACTCTAGAAAAATTACTAAAGTTTCTGGTAAGAACAGAGAACGTCTATGGCTTTGTTGCCTGGGGTTGCTTGCATTCCCACCCTACTACTCAGGAGATAAGAATGGCAGTCTTACCAGAGTGTGATTTGCTGGAAAATCAGCCACTCTGATCCAAAAAGGAGTGTATTAGTCTGTTCTCACAGTGCCATAAAGAATACCTACGACTGGGTAATTTATAAACAAAAGGGGTTTAATTGGCTCACAGTTCTGCAGGCTGTCAAGGAAGCATAGCTGGGGAGGCCTCAGGAAATTACAATAATGGCAGAAGGCAAAGGGGAAACACGTGCATCTTACATGGCCAGAGCAGAACGAAGAGAGACGGGGTTGGGGGAGTGGGGTGGGTGCTACACACTTTTAAACAACCAGATCTCCTGAGAATTCACTCGCTATCACCAGAAAGGGGGAAATCTGCCTCCATGATCCAATCGCCTCCCACCAGGCCCCTTCCTCAATATTGGAGATTGCAACTGGGCGTAAGGTTTGGGTAGGGACACATATCCAAACCACATCAGGGGGCAATTTTATTTGGATTGGAGGCTGAGGGTGGAGAGAGGCAAAAATCATGGTTTTCACAGCTAAAATGGAAAGTCTCAGCAGGAAGCAATTAGGGGAAAAATGCCTCTCTTTTAGTCCGAGGTATGGTCATAGATGGGTTAAGTGGTCTACTGGCCAGATCATGAAAGAGCCACAAAGGGGCTAGATAAGCTGTCCACACATCCCTGGACTGCAAAATACATGTATGTGCAGGTGAAACGCAAGAAAGCCAAGTGGAAAGAAAAACCAACAGACACTTAAAAATTGCTGATCTATGAATGTGCTTCCAGCTTCAGCAGAGTGCTGAACCCTTATGGGCTCTGTGTTTGAGCACAATCTCTGTCTAAGTCACTGATGACCACTAAGCTCTGCAGACACAGATGCAAAACCCTGTGGAGCCTGTCTAAAAAATTACAACAAGAATAACTAAATTAAGCAGAGACACAGTGGCTGCATACAACAGAGGAAACAGATTCCACGGATTAAGATTAAGTCAGATTGAGTCCAAGTAATTTACAAAAATAAAACAAAACTCAAATAAATCAAAATCCATAACTGCTATACAAGGATGTTAATGGAAGGATCCAGGGTTCTTTGACCAAAATTACAAAGCAGGAAAAGAAACAGGAAAGTATGACCCATACTCAAAGGTAAAAAAATTCAATAAAAACTGACTTTAGATGAATCCGGATGTGAGTAGACCCAGATGTTGGATTTATCAGACAATAAACTTTAAAGTATTTATTGTAAGTATGTTAAAAAATTAGTTGATAATAGTGACTCAACTAATACTCAACAGAAAATAAAATCCATATTCTAAAAATGGGAATTCCAGAGTTTAAAAGTAGAATAATCAAAATTAAAAAAATTCACTAGATGGAATCAACAGCAGACAAGAGATGATAAAGTATCAGTGAACAATAGAACAATAAAAAAGTATCCAGTCCAAAGAAAAGAAAGAAAAAAATTGAATGAACAGAGGTTCAACATTAAGCATGCCAGCATATGTGCAATGGAATCCCAGAGAGGCAAGAGAGATAAAAGAACAGAAAAAAATATTTGAAGAAGCAATGGTCTTAAATTGATCAAATTTGATGAAAAACATTAATATACACATCTAAGAAGGTCAACAAAACCCATGGAAGATAAACACAAAGATATCCACACCCAGACACATCATACTCAAACTGATGAATGCTAAAGACAAAAAAATTTAAGCAGGAAGAGAAAGTCAACTTATTCAATAAAGGGAAGAATGACATGAATAATGGCTGACTTCCCATCAGAAAGCACGGGGGCAAGAAGGCAGAGGAATCACATAATTAAAGTGCAAAAGGAGAAAATCTGTCAATGAAAAACTCTATCTGCAACAAAACTAGCCTTCAAAAATGAGTGTGAAATAATGACATCTCCATAATAATAACAAAAAAATTAATAAGCAAATTCACTGCAAGCAGACCTGCCCTACAAGATATAATAAAGGAAGTTCATCAGTGGGCTAAAAGGAAATTACACCAAAGGGTAACTCATATCCACTTGAAGAAATGAAGAACACTGGAAATGATAAGTACATGGGCAAAAGACCAACCAGCACAGCACCTGCACACTGGCTAGATTGGACCTGCAGTAGTTTCCCCAGCAGCTACCTGAAGGAGCTAACGTGACCCATCAGTGCAACCCAGAAGTGTGAGGGAGCCCCTGTACCCTACAGCATACCCCAACCAATGGGAAATGAGAAACAGAAGGAAGTCAGAAGATAAACTGCACACCTGTCTACTCCCTTCCTTGCAAAAGATCTGTTGTGAGATGCAATCATTTTAAATGGCATCTCTGTTAACATCCATGAAGAACCAGCTGTGTTTTTGTGAAGCTATGGCTCATGTTATAACATATCCCCTCGTATTTGTTTCACTTTCTTCCCCATTTTACTTGCATTTTCCCCTCATTTTTGCTCTCTTAGAATGACAATATGTCTCACAGTAGAGCCTCTTTTTTAGGGAACAAAGCTAAAAGAGTAGTACAAAGAGTGACCCAAGAGATCTAACCCTCAGGATGAGATTTTGGAGTTGAATTAGTAATCTCTCTGGAAATAATAAGAAAGCTACCTCTGGTAGTATGGTACTAACGATAACTACTATTACTATTTGTTATTATTTTGCCCAGTAATTTCTTATTTAACAAAGTAACTGACTGATTTTTCAATACGAATATCAGAAGAGCTTTCTCATTCTAGATTTTTGTTTTATATTCTCCATAAGGGTTAATTTCAATATAACCAGAATATTTATTGACTATTTGTTCATCCAGTATTTATTGATCCCCCATATTGTGCCAGGCATTATGTTAAATACATGAAACTCTTATCCTCATGGAGCTGGCAGCATAATGAAAAAAATAGCATTTAAACAGATGAGGACACTCAGTGGGATGATTGAAGCAATGGCAACAATTCCTGGCATTCAATGGCATGAGGATTTCTAAGGCTTTCATTTGTGGTTAACTGGGATGGGTGCAGGTAGAAGGTGAGGCACTGGACTACCAGGTGCCTATTGCCCTTAATAGGTACAGAGCAATGATAATGATGGGAACTGTGGAGAATGTCATCTCACTTTAAAGAAATTGAAATATTTGAAAAAAAAACAGGCTCTGCAGTACAAATAGTATGGATAATAAAATTAGAGAATAGTAAAATCAGAAATGAAAAAGGCCTTTCCAAAACATACACACACACAGACACACCAGGGGTTAGCTGATTCTTACACTAGGCAGTACTCCAGCCCAACGATGGAAGAAGAATCAAATGGCATCTCGGATTCCGATGAGCTGCTACAACAGTAAGAAAAGATCATCTGGAGTACTCAGTACAAATACAGGCTGTCCTGGCCTTCCAGGATTATGGAGGACTGATGAATTATTAAGCTTGGTGGAGGACAGGAATGGACACCCACACTGGAAACTCAACTGGGATTATAAGAGTGATAATTAATGTGTAACAATTTATATGACAACTGGTAAAACAAGAAAAAATGTCAGAGCAATAAATAACTAGACAGATGGAACATGCTCACCAGATGAAAATTATCTTCACTAGTAATGCATTTCCTGCCTTAGATTAGCCTCTAAGCATCTCACAGGCACTAGTCAAACCTAGAGAAACCTTGCTCAATTGGGAGGAATAGGTTGGAGGTTAGCATCCGGGTGAGGGCAGGGGAAAGAAAGATGACCAAGATGGTGTCTCCCTGCTCCATGTAGTGTCTTGAAGCAGCCCCTCCTCATCTGGGAGCTCACACTTAGTCAACCACAGCCACCAACAGCCTTGTTGTATCTCCTGCCTATGCTGCTTCTCTTTCTTTCTTGAGCCTGCCTGCCTTCTGAGGGCATCACTCCTTCAACAGTTATGTTCCTGCCTCCTTCCTGCAGCTTCAAGCATGATCCTTTTCTCCTAGCTGATGTCTTCAGCTCTCTCTTCACTTTTGCTTCCCTTCTTATTTCAAAGCACTCAACAACCTTGGCTAAACAGAATTCTCCGCAGGAAGTTTCCCATCCAGATTGGTCTCTATTTGAGGATGAATCCAGATACAAACACGGCAGTTCAATTACAAGCAGAAAAGTAAAGAAGAAAAAGGCTTTGGCTTAGAGTACCAGAAAACCAGTCCAGAAATTGTGCAAGGATGGTACTCGTACAGATTTAAGAGCTAGATTTATGTGAACCCAAAAGTTATTTCCTAAATAGTTCTACAGATTATAACAAGTGCCCTAAAAAAATGAAGTAGCTGCTTTTCCATAGCAGAGCTATAATTTCCCAATATGCCTCTGGCTTCCATTATTTATGTATTTAACCTGGATACTCAATAAATATTTGCTGAAAGGTGAATGAATGGGCGAATGCTTGTAGTTTTTGATTAGACAGATTATAGTCATTGGTCCTTTCATGGCAGTTGAAAAAGAACAATGTCATTTTGAATTATTTTAAGACTACATCACTGGAATTATATGAGTAGGGAAGGCCGCAAACCGGTTGTGCCAAAAGATTCCATTGAAGAACTGGATTCACTGGAGTTAACTACTTGACTGCAGACTCCCCACCAACACAATAGCTCTGAGCTGTGACTGAAGCTAACAAAATCAGAAAGTTGGAGTAGGGATGGTTCCTAGCCCTACCTTACCCTCTCACTATAGTTCATAAGTACAATTTCCTCCTGGCTCTTCAAGTAAACATTGGCTAGCTCATTCCTAAGTCTGTTGGGCTTGCCATTCTTTTCCTTTTCTTTAGTTTTCTCCTCTCTAATCCCCTAGTTTACTTACTTTAATGTGAATGTCTGACTCTTCTATACCTTCTATCTCCTTAGGATCTTTCTTCTGCTCCAAGTCAATCATACCCCTCAATCTTGTGTTCATTCTGATAGAGTCTTCTTTCCATTATGTATTAATTGCATTATTAGCCCATGGCTGTTGGTTTTGCACTTAAGACTTTAGCTGCTAGATTTTCTCCAGTTTGAATCCCAGCTCTCTCTTACTAGCTATGTAAACTTGAGAAAGTTACTTAATTCTCTCTGTATCCATTTCCTTAGCCATAAAATGGAGATGATAATAGCAACTTCTTTAAAGTGTTTTTGTGATATGTACATGAAAGTACATGAAAAAATGCCCAGAACAGATCTTGGCACTTAGTAAGTACAGAGGACTGATTCCATTCAGCAAATATTTATTAAGTATATACTACAAGTGGGTACTGTGTATTAGGAAATGGAGATGTAAGAAGGAACAGGACACAATGTCTACTCTCCAAAAGCTTGTAGTCTAATGGCTCCACAGCAGACCATTTGCTTCGTATTAAAATAACATTTAAGCACTTGGCAATAAGCACTATGGAAAACCCTGTAGCTATTCTGTCGACACTCTGGCCATGAAAAAGATAAGCTGAAATATTTTGCACAGAACATCTTGAAAGTGAATGGGAAAATTGCATTTATTATTTGGGGCTTTCAATGAGCTACATATTTCATTTAAATCAAAACGCTTTTCACCCGAGTTACTTGAAGAATTTGTCTGTCTTCACTTCCTGAGGCATGAATGAACCAAGCTCAGGGATTCAAACGCTAATTCTTTACATGGCTTCCAATCTCTCACTGCACCTAAACTTGTAAGAAGCAGTGTGACAGCTATGTCAACCCAAAATCTGTGCAGATATGGAAAACATAAATATAAAATTTCACATAACCAAGCTTCAGTGGGAGAAGTCCCTAGATTCAGACACAGATCTCTGAGTAACATCATTATAGAAAGCAAGATGCTAAATTGAATTGGAGAGGATGGCATGATTGAGACCTCTGAATCCAGCACTTCCCTCCTTGAAATTATAAAATTGCAATTATAAAAATGAAAGTGACTGAAATCCACTTATCTTCAGGGATTGGCTTACAGATTACTCCATAATAGGCACACCAAATGATAGCAGTAATTGAAGTTGAGACAAGGTAATATTAAGTAGGCCTCCCACCTGAAATCTCCAAGGAAGTTGTAAGAAATTGGGGCCTTTTTCCATTTCTTTCAAATACAATAATGTCCAATTTTTCTAAATCAGTTATAAATGTTAGTATCTGAGAAGCAAGTTAAAGGGACAACAACATTTTGTTCCTCAGTTTTCTTCCCTGCCTGCGGAACAAGAACGAACTTGGTGTAAAAGATGCTAAAATAGTTATTTAATAGGAATTTTCTATTTCTTTTATTTTCTGCTCCTTTGCAGTACATCCTGTAGCCTCTTGTAATAGCACAAACCTTCTGCAGGACCAAGTCAGTTGGATGTTAAAACTGTGATGTTACATGTTCCAACCTGCTTAAGAATTACCTATGGGAATTCAGCCACCAACAGAAAGGAGGAGTTTGCAGCCTAAAGGGAGAGTGTGGTGGCCTTGGAAGTGGGGTGGAAGATGCACCTGCTCCTCCAAGCTAAATGGATAGTGATCAGGAGAAACACTGAAGGAGACTGGAGAGAGAACAAAGGAGACTGGCCTCTCACTCTCAAACTGTACACTTGCAGAAATGCAGAACCTAGTTAGCCCACCTCACTCTGTCATCAGAGCAGAATACAGCAACAGGGTTCTTGGGCAAACCTGACATGTATCCTCAGTAGATTGAGGCATATATGAACATAGAGACTCATGAGTCCCCTTTACTGGCAAATTCTGAAGGGGGACCACAACCCATAATAAAACAGAAAGAGAAGGCAGCAGTGAGTCAGTCTGAACTCCCACTACAAGGTATGGCAAGGATGATACTGTTTCCCTTGGGCCAAGTGAGTACCCAGACGGAAACAGGCCTTGGGCTACCATTGCAGATACCTCAACTGAGAGGGTGCCAGCAGGAACAAGGAGAATTTCCAGTAAGAGGCTACAGGATGTACTGCAAAGTAACAGAAAATAAGAGGATTTGCAGCAAATTAGTTTACCAAAGAGTGATACCAATGGTCTGGAACTGTCCAATGTGGTGGTCTTTGAAAGGTCTTTCAAATTACTCAACATGGACCCTACAAGTCAGCTTACCACATCCACCTGCAGAATAGACAGACACCAGTTATATAATGTTTCATTCCCTCGTTCCTCTAATTGTCTACCCTTACAAAAGACAAGAAAAAAAGAGAAAGAAGAGAAAGAATAAAGTATATAGAATGTACCTTTTCTCACTACAAAGAGTAGAGATGATGTCAGTTGCATGTGATGAATAATTTTTTATTTAGGCTGCATATTTTTAATATTTGAAAGACACAATTACAGAAAACAGACTGATCTTTATTACAGAAAAGGAATTAGAAAGTTACATGATCTGCTTAAGATTTGATCAAGAGGTAGAGAACACCTTAGATAGGGTTGGAAAAAAGTCATTTCCTATTAGTTGTCTAAGACGTTCAGACTATCCCATAAACAATCATCAATCAATCAACCAGGAACTGAATACAAACTGTATGAGAGACTGTGTGTTCTGAATAAACAATTTATAGTGTCTTTATTCCACCAAGAAAAATTGGGCTAGACAGTAAATGGAGCTGTATTGCCTAGTAGAGATAGCCCACTGCTTCTCTATATCATTTGGTACCTATGTAACCCTTTTCTCTATATGAATGGGAATGGACTAAGTAGGGATACTTGCTAGACAGGTATTCCTGTTAACTATCTGAACTGGTACAGTAGTGGAACCTAATAACCCTTCCAAAGATAGGAAAGTTTGAATTAAAATAAATGACAAATGTAGAGAAAAAATAGTAGCTGGGGGTAAGAAATAATAAAATGGATATATAATAAGGCAAACCCTATTGGATATTAAATTGGTAATTTCAGAGATGTTCAGAGCAAGAGAAAGATATTGCCCCTTAGCACAATCATACCACATGCCCAAAAGGATGAACCCATGTCTTCCAAGACCACCCCTGCTTTCGGAATCTGACAAGGTCTAATGGAACCTGCAAACGTGAGCAGCCTCACTCCAGGAAGTATTGTAGTTATATGATATGATGACGAATGAAACCAATTGTTGATGGCTGAGTGGAACACTAGTGAACTATTCTTTTGACTCTTATTTTTCAGGCTGCAGCTACTATAAAGGACACTGTTTGGGGAGAAATTTCCAGAAGCTACTCCACAACAGACCATGCAGTATACAACTCCCAATAGACTGATCACTGTGAAACTGTAAACCTTGATGTCCAAATGCTCAGAAAGGTCTTTGGCGATAATGCAGAAAATGTAGCAGCGGCATTTCTGACATGCCACAGTGTGCTTCTTACAAGAATGTTACTATCCTCATTTTTGTTGGTGGAAAGCTATAAAACAGAATTTTTTAAAAATGGGTTTCAGAAAAGAATAAAGCAGTAGGCTTCACAAGCTGAATTCTAATTTCCCTAGGGAGCAGCCACAACCTAAGACAAGGAAGTCCATGGGAGGCCTTATGGCATATCCAAACTATCAGCTAACCCTGGCATGAGGGACCAAACATTTTGAGATACAAAACACATGTGCTTACTGCACGCAGCCTGCTAGTACACAATGGTGCACTAATGTGTGGTATACTCATGGTATACTAATACACGGTGTACTAATTAGTATGTTGGTGTACTAACACATGGTAGATTAAACAGCTTTTGGCCCACAAAACAGAAAGTGTGTGGGGGAGATACGTACAGCCTAGACATCATGGGACAAATTAAATTCACTTTTAAATGAGGATCAATATTCAGAGGAAAAAGATATATTAACTAGAATAAACAGATTTGAGGAAATTCTTTTCCAGGAAGGACACAAGCAATAGAGGTCATCTTGTCCAGATGATGAGGCTTTAGTGAAATGAGTGAGGAAGACTCAACAAATAATGATACATAATGCCAGGATCCAGCACTGGGAAAGGGCTTGTACCCTGGGCCCCTTGATTATTTTAGTACAGATTGAGGCTGAAGCAGCCGTGAGATCTTGGCCCTCCATCTAAGCTGCTGGGGCTCTAGGGGAACCCGTATAGGATCCTATGGATCTCTAAACTTAGGGAAGTTATCGGGAACTATTGTGATTTGCACTGATGCACAATGACTGCCCTCACCTTTAGAATAGATCAGCTAAGAATTATATATGTGCTATAAACAATTAGCAGGGATAGGGGCTGTCCTCAGTAATACCCATGTCCTCCCCATAGGAAGGAGGTGGGTCCTGTTATATAAGAGCACACAACGGAAACCAGTCTCAGTACAAGACTATGAACAAAGGCAGGCTAACTGGGTTTGTCCCTGCCTGGCTTGAAATCTACAAATAACCAAATCATGACTAATTGTAATGATGTCAGCCCATAATAATATCTGGCATATGGGCAGAGGCCAATTCAGTTGGGAAGACATCACAACTACCTCTGTAGTTCTCACTGATTTTTCATGTAATAGAACTGAATTGTACCATTACCATATTGTAATATGGTATTAAGACTGGCTTTGTTGGTAAGCTTAAACTACCTTATGTAAATAACTTATATAATAATATTCATACTAATGATCAAGCATATTAGAAGAGGCAGTTCAAACCTCCCCAGGATGTACTCATGAAAAATGACAGGTCTGAGGAAGAAATGGCTTTAGCTAAACATCAACTTATTGCCATGCTAAATAGTTCTGCACAAGTTAATCACAAGATATGAATAAACGTACATCAAGGGGGTAACTGAGCAATTAAATTGGTACAAAAATACAAACTTATTAATGCCCTTATAAGGTGGATCAGTTATTCCTTCAAGTCTATCCCTACCCTACACTGGGCTCCTCCAAACGTTCAGTATCTTCATGCTGATACGATTGTTTCAGCTATTACATAAACGCTACACTAAGTATAGATGCTTGGAAAGTTGTATCATTTTACTAAGAGAGCTAGGCAAGGAACCAGGGGTGTGGACTATATGGGAAGGAGGTAACAGAACAGGCCTGGGTTGCTCAAACCTTGCACATGCACATGCCCAGTAAATGCCTGCTTTGGGATTGGCCTTTGGCTGGTTCCTTGTAGGTGAGCTCTGAGCCTTTGGAATATTCTGTGTGATAAGAATGCTTTTATATGCCTGAGGCTTTGGGCCATCCAGTACTAGTTTCAGCAGATGGTTTATACTAACAATGCGATTTATGGTGAATGACTGTTTTGTTCTAGGGGACTGGAGTCTGAATAGTTGAAATTGTATATGCCTATGTAACTGAGATCAATTAAAAAGCCTAGACACCAAGGCCCACGTGAGCTTCCCTGGTTGGCTAAACTTTGCACATGTTGTCATACAGCAATGCTGGGAAAGTTAAGTACATCCATGTGATTCCCCTGGGAGAGAACCCCTGGAAGTTTGCATCTGGTTTCTCCTGGATTTTACTCCATAGACCTTGTGCCTTTGCTTAGTTTAATCTGTATCCTTTCACTGTAATAAACTGTAACCATGAATATAAGCATGTTTTCTGAATCCTATAAGACCTTCTAGTGAATCATCAAGCCTGTGGATGGTTTTGAGGGTCCCCTAACCCATGAAGTAATTGGGGAAGGCTACATAAAGGAAATTGAATACAAGCTGAGACTTGAAGGATGGGTAACTATCTTAAGGAAGAACAGACAATTCAAGACAGGAAGAAGGTTGGACATGTACAAGAAAGTCCTCTACTGCAATTAAAAATCTTACAAGAGAATAAGAAAAAATTTCAACTCATCTAGAAGTTTTCGGCCTGCCTTATGGCTTCCTGGAGATTTCTTTATGACTAATTTCTAACCCTGGAAATAAATACTATGAAACTGCATTTTTGTTTTCTAAATTACGTTTCATAAGTTTGGAAGCACATCATTAACAACTCTCCAGTTCATTCATCCTCCTTAAAACAGAACTGAAACCTGTTTCTATTTTGAATGTTAATAAGTTGTAGATTTTATCTTTCACAGAATCTAGTTCTTTTATTTTTACAGATAAAGCCCGCCTACAAATACAGGCCCCGTTGACTGTTACTTTCTTGAGAAAATTCACAAATTGAGCCATATGATAGAACTTGTACTATAAAAAGTTATTCCACATCATCTGTCACCAAAAGCATCTGAATTTTTTTTGTTTGGCCAAGGCTTTTTGCCAGGTAGCTAAAAATGTTTTATCGTGGACAACTGATTTCCTAATAAAGCTTCTAGGTCATATATATAAATATATATAAAACCATATTTATATAAATTTATTTGTATTATATGGTCCAAATTTGCCTGATATTCTAATTATACCAAGATCTACACCACAAAATGCCCTTCTTTGGGTACTTTTATCACCTCTGTTATTAGCCTTTTTTGTGACTGCCTCCAAGTTTGAAGAAATTCTTTCTTGGCGCTCTAGCTCCCGAATCCAATACTTTGAGCTGCCAAAATGAAGACCTTCCACAGATATTTCAGAAGTTTTTTTTTCTCTGAAGCACCATGAAAATTATGACTAACTTCTCACAGAAATTCTTCTTCTGCATTTTATATAAAAAATATAAAAATAGGAGTGATGGGGGAAAGCAGCTCTATAGCAGGTAATCAATTGAAGAGTTTATCTCGTGAGAGAATGTTGAGCTCAATTGATTCCTCTGATTTGCTTTCTATTTAAGATGTATCTTTCAGGGACCCAACAGTTCTCCTGAGTTCATACAAATAACAAGACTTGTAGTAGCATAAGCCAGCTTGCTACACCACAGACTGAACACTGCAGAGCTATCAGTTCTCATTCTTACATTAAAATATAACCTGGTCAAAGTCCAGTGACAGACTTCTGCTCCTGTGTCACCAGGTGGGCGACAGTGCCAGGAGTACTAACCTATCTCATTGGGTTGCTTGAAAATTATTAAAAAGGGACGTTCCAAAGAATTCTCCCAGCATAAAGCATTATACCAACGCTAAGTAAAAACACATCAGGGATTTTAAAATATCATGGTGAAAGTGTGTTATAATAGAGACTATAACAGCCTCTCACATTTTGTATTTACACTGGCAAGAATGATATTGTTGGCAGATAATCTTTGGGAAAGTAACAACAATAGTCAGCCAAGGACTTGCCTTGAATGTGAAAGCAAAGCAAGATGTCTTGGGTACTTCCGAAGTTGGCACTCTCAACTACAATTCATCTCTGAGCCCAGCGGATACATCTAACTTGCATGAATTAGTTGAAAATGGAGTGCATTTTACCTAACTTCGCCTAATTTTATGATTTGCTCTGTTCTTTAGGCACCTGGCACCTGACAGATTCTAATTTCAATATTTTAAAATCATTAGTAAGATTGCACTAAGCTTTACTTTTAAATGCTTGTAATCACTTGCTATAATCTGTTTCAGCATTTTTTTAAGTTTTAATACTTTTTGGCTGTAAGGAATGAGTGAGAAGGAGCTTCTTTGCCCAGAATCTACCCAGAGCTTCTTTCACTAAGAAGAAACCTGAAAGTCAGCAAGCACAAACAACAACAGAAAACAACAAATCCGCATTTTCTAAAAATAACTATTGAAAATCTAGGATCAGATAATCCCTTTACAAGAATAATTCTCCTTTAATGCCTCCTTTATGGTTTCTGAAGCTGACAAGTGCAGAAAGCATTTGATTCTGAGCTACCTACAGAACACACTTGTGAATGATGCTCTTTTCAATCACGAGAAGAGTTCCTGCTATGACCCCATTCCACCCAGTGCCCAGCTTCTCCAAACTGCATCACAGAGGAATTCAGCCTTAGTAGATAAGCATGCCAACAATGTCAATGGAGAAAAAGTGGCAGACTGTGTCCACACTCTCTCCACAGTCCCACTTCCTCAAGCGGGGGAGATGTGCTGTTCATTCATCCTTTACAACTTGCTGCCATGATTCTGCAAAGTCAATACACACTCCTACCTCAAAGGGAAAAGAAAAGAAAATTGAATTTCCTCTAGTATATGCATACCTGCCTACAGTGCAAACATATTTGTTTAAACATATACACAAACATATGTTTAAACATATATAATGTCTTCCTAAATTAGTATATCTGCATATAAATGCCTTTAATCACTTGCTTCTCATATACATATGAGTGACATGTGTGACATCTCAGATATATGTGTATATATGTATGTATATATGTATATGTGTGTGTGTATATACATATGTATATATATAAAGCAACAGTCTGACCAAAAGTTTAAGATTAACTTTTATATTTCTGCTAAGGCTGCGGTAGGGGAAGGACCATGAAGAGAAGAGCCACAGTAAGTAAAATGTAGGCAATCAGCAAGGTGTCCGTGAACTCTTTATCCCAGATACAGTGCACCTGCCCGCAGAAATTTGATTTTACCTAAAAACACAACTTAACTTCGTAACAAAGAGTCTGACTCCAGTTTTTATATTTGGCTACTGACAGCTTTTAAGCTCCATTCCTTCTCTTCCCCTTATCCCCACTGGCTGGGCAAGCTGGTAAGAAAGCCCAGGGCTTCCTCCCTGGGGGTCAGCAGGAAGTTCAAACATGGAAGTCCCAGGCACGTGAGGGAACCTTTATCCTAGCCCCATTCCCTAACCACAATAAAAGCCAAGTCAGTGCCCTTCCCTGCTCTCTCAAGCCATTTTTATGCGTGCTCACAAGCCCCCCTGTCCTCCCCAGAAAGCCTCATTTTGTGAGTAGTAAACTTTTCATCCCCTTTTGGTGCATATGTGACATCAGTTTCAACAAGAGAACCAAATTTTGGGTGGGTGACAAAGTCTACAGTGTCTTTGTGGTAGCCACAACAAGCATCATCTAAGTGTGATCATTATTATTAAGGTGAACTAGGATTTGAGTCATTATTACATTCACTGTTTAGTCCAGCATTTTTATTTGTCAAGGAAAAACCAGTAACCAGTGTTTTATGACATTATTTACGTGAAAGTGGTTGTAACTCTTTGATCATGACTATGGGAATAGAGGGCTCTAATTTGTCTCTGGGAGTATCACAAGTCCCTTGCCTCAAGCTCTCCAGATACCTTGGGAGACTTTCCTGAGCAGCTCAGTATTTTTAACACCGACTCCTTACATTGTAGGCACACAGAGAAAAATAAATAAGATCAAAGGTTTAGTTAAATAAAATTTAAAATTATCAAGCATCATCCCACACTATATTAAAACCTGTCATAAAGTTTTCCATATCTAATTAGTAAATTACTTCCAAAGAATAAAAGGGCCTTAATAAAACAAAGAGATGATTTGGGGACATCCAAAATCAAGAAAAATGGGCTTCTACAAAAATCTCAATCTGTTTCTATCTTAATAAAAGCAGAACAAACTGATAAAAACTAAATAGGAGACCCTTATGAGACACATAAGTGACACCTGAGTCTTGGGCTAAGCGTGACTACCACAAAGAGAGGATAATAAAAGGCAGACAGAAATATGAAGAGTTCACCCAAGTATTGTACTCTCCTAATGGAGGGTGGGGTAGCAGAAGAGATCTCCCTTCTTTGGAAAGACAATAATGGTATGAAATACACAAATCAGGATAATAATGATTAACTTGCAGCTGTAAGCATCACACAACTTTATGAATTGAAAATGCTGTGTAAACTTAAGCACTGCATAACTTGTAGTTGTGACTGTTTCTATCTCTTCTGTATCCTACATGGATCTCCTAAGAAGCCATGATAATTCAAGTCATACAAGAAGTTCAGCTTGATATAAGTTCTTTTTATTACCTTTTCATTTGTCTTCTTAAATACCTGTGCATGTTTGCAACAAGCAGATGTTGCATATTTGTAATACAGAACTAAAAACAATAAATACAAGTATAATAGGGTCAATTTTGTCTAGCTATGAGAAGAGACTTTCTAATTAAATCTGCTCTACAGAGAAATGGGCTTTCTCAAAAAAGAATTGAACTTCCAATGCCTGGAAAAACTCAGATAGAAGTCATCTGTCATGGGGTTGCAAACAGCACGTCTGCATTGGGAGGAAGATTGGAATACATGATTTGTAAGGTTGCTTTCCATTTATTACTAAAATGTGGTGACTGATCGCATGAACAGAAAAAACATATCATGAACAGAAAAAAACATATCATGAACATGAACATTATTTTTGTCCCCTTAAAAATTTTTAAAATCTCTTTTCCAAAGGAATGTTCCTAAAGCATGTGGTGTTGATCATCCCCTGGAAGAAAGACAAACTACTCAACCTTGATTTCTCCTCTCCAAGACATAATTTCAGATTAAAAGCCAGGGGTGGGGGATAGTGGGGAGAATAACATAGTTAATAAACCTTATAGCACAGCCAGCGCCATCAATTCACCAACAGCTGCATATTGAGTAGTTATTGTGTTGCAGGCATTGCAGGAAATAAAGGATGTATAAACGCAAAGTCCCTGGCTTCAGTGTCCTTGAAATATGTTTGGACAAATAAGACATAAAAAGTAAACGTTTATAAATAAATAAAAGAGGTTGCAAACAGCCTGCCAGGGACTAGATTCAACCTGCATGCCTCATTTGGCCAACACTGTCTTTAAATTTTTTAACTTAGAATGGCATTAGGTAGGATATCTACCTTTCCATTCACCATGTTACCAATTCTCACTTCTTATGCTGGCCCAACTCATACACTGACATCAAACACCTGACCCTACATGCATTTGCATTTTCAGCATGCTGATCTACAACATGAAAGATGAATAGCAGCAATAATATAGCTTGGCATATGGTTACTTTCAAATAAATATTACAAATCACAAACACTAGAGAGGTGAAGAGACAGGTGTGGGCCCATCTTCTCCAAGACTTCATTTGGAAGGGAATATCTAATCTGAGTTTTAAAGAAAAGAAAATACTTAAGCAAAAAGAAGAGGAGAAGCAATTCCAAGCATGATGACAGAAGAAAAAGTCAGAGGTAGAAAAGTACAAATTATAATTAGGAAGATACGTTGAGAGCAGTAGAGAGTAGAAGAAAAAGATGAGGGTGAGAAGGCTTGTTCAAATTGTACAAGGGTTTGAAAGCCAAGCCATATTATTTAGAAGAATTAGCTAAAAGTGACAGAAGCCCAAATCAAAGGAGTTTAATCCGAACTAGGAATTCATTGGCTTCTCCAAGTGATAAGTAAAGGGTAGGACTAAATTCAAATACAGCTGGATCCAAGCACTCAAATGATGTTACCCGCTCCCTCACTCTTTCCTTCCCACTCTTGCACTTACAAAAGGACTCTGAGTCCAGGAAAATGGGGTCCTGGGTCATACGCTGACTGCTGTGGTTGAAGGAAAGCAAGTCTGTTAATAAAAATGATGTTCTGTGCTCTGGGCAGTCAGAATAAAGGAAGGGTTTATTTCCTTTATTGCTCACCCAGGTTCAGGCTACAGAAAGCCACTGAAGTTTTCATATTGGAAAATGCTATGACCAAAGCACTCTCTTAAAAAGCCTGCATGATGAATTGAGGAAAAGATGAATGAACTTGGGGAGACCAGTTGAGAAGCTCATCTGGTGGCCTAAGAATAAGAATATAAAGTTCAGATTAAAACAGAAGACAATGAGAAACATACAGATGCAACAAATATTAAGGAAGACAAATCAATAGGATATGGAGATTGGCTATGGGAAAGGGAGGTTTCAATGATAATTCATTCAAGAAATAGTCATTGCGCACCAATTCTGTTTTAGAGACTGCTGTAGGCACTGGTGAATAAAGTAGACAAGATATTTGCATCATGAAGCATACATTCTTCTGGGCAATACTAAAGAGAGATACACAAGCTGATAAGTAATATAATTCCATCTCCTAATAAATGCTCTGAAGAAAAAAATGTGTAAATGACATAGAGAAGTGAGTGGAAGGTACTGTTTTAGGGTACTCTGACAAGGCCTTTAAAGGAGGTAACACTGAAGCTGAGGGCTAAATGGTGAGAAGAAAGCAGCCATATGAGGATATGAGAAAGAAGTGTTCAGGCAGAGGACCAGCAAGTCAAAACACTCCAAGACAGGAACGAGCACGGCAGAGTAGCGAGGTAGGAAGAAGACTGGCTGGAGAAGAGTGGACCAAGAGAGAAGGAAAGGAGAGGCAATCAGAGCCGGGCAAGACCCAGATCCAGCCAGGCCACCTAAGCCATGGAAGACAGCGTTTTATGCAAATTGCCACAGAAATTCATTGGGCAGGGAAGAGGCATGATCTCATTTGGGCAGTATGCAGATCACCCAGGCTTCAGTGTAGAGACTGGACCATAGGCAAGAGGAGAAGAAGTGAGGAGGTCAGACATCACGTTACTGTGAAGGTCCAGGCAAGAAAAGATGGCGGCTTCTGCTGGGATGTTGGCGGTGGAGACGATGTTACATGTTAGATGGTCACAGAAATCCCAGATGTCTTGCCTGAGTAAAACCGGCATTACCATAAAGAGAAAAACAGAAGTGAACTAAAGAATGTTTTCATACTTAAACCTGAATGTATCTGCTACTCAAGAATGTATAAACTGTTGAATGTTATTCCCTTTACAAGACTAAAGGCAGACAAGTGTTTCCTTCTAACTCTGTGTAAAGTGAAAGAAACATGAGCTTGAGCCTAAGAACTGCTTTTGACTAAAAGTTTTCACCAACAGCGGAAGACTGTCGACAATAGCTATTTCTGATCTGGGAAAAGCCCTAAAGGATATCCCAAAGAAAGAGAAAATATAAGAAAGGAACATAAAAAATAAATCAAAATGAAATATTTAAAAGAAAAATTATTTCACAGAGGAATTCTTGAAAATTTCATAGGAAAAAAATGAGTGTTTTCGACCTCTGGCTTTGACAAATTTTGTACAACAACAAAAAAGACATGATTCCCTCTGTCTTCTTCACCTAACTCTTTCTACTGAATTTTGGTGATTTTCCAGAACAAAATATATTACAGAGACATTTCTATATAGCTATTTAAAGTGTAAACGTGTACAGATTTTCTGGATGGGATTTCGGCAGAATTGATAAAAGAAAAAAAGAGGTATATCCTCTAGTCTGCTAGTTAGTTATAGGAATTTATACTAAAAGTATATTTTTAGAATTTATATTAAAAGTACACCATTTGTATGAAAGTTATTAATTACAGAATTACATATATTCATTAAAATCTGAAATAACCTAAATGCACAACAGTAGGGGATGAACATCGTTGCCATGAATGAGTTTACTTATCCTTACTGTGTCAGGTACAAACACACACGGGCAGGAGGAGAATCGGGAAACGCAACAGAAGGGCCCTTCTGGAGTCTCGCTGGGTAAGCAAGTCTCTGCAGGTGGTACCTGGTTCATGAAGAAAAGGGAAACTCTGGCCTCATCAGAGGAAATCCCTGAATCAATTATTTCAGACTTCAAATTCCAGTTCTGAAATGAAAATAACCAATAAAAAGAAAGGACTAAAAAATTAAAAATCCTGCAGAACTATAGGCTCATCATTTGGGGATCAAAGCCAACTGGTTAGCACCTTGAGACTAAAGATGTAGCAGCTCTGTCAACCATATTTGTTTGCATTTTCATTCTGGAATCATCCGTGTTTTGCAGTGTTGTTTGTCTCAGGCATTCCTTGGCTATATCAGAGATCTATTGCTGTATCAGAGATCTATTGGTATTTTGTTCCTTGAAATGTCTAAAAATCTTTACAGTCTCAGCCTTTATCAAGTTTAAGGAAGGTACCCAGGAGCCACACAAAGAGGATAAAAAGAATTAGTTGTCAATGGCTGTTTCAGTTTCATGTTGAAAAAGAAAGAAGGGTGGGGGGGAAGGGAGGGAAGGAGAGAGAGGACAAACGAATACAAAAATGAAGCACATTTTACAACTACCTTAACAACTGTCTATGACACTAGCACTCCCTCCTCATCTCCTTTGTGCCACTTCTGAATTATTTTTCACAATTAGTGGGATAAATGAATAAATAAATGGCAGAAAATTTAATTGCAGATGCTAACCCTGAATGCAATAATTGAGGCAGAGAATTTAATCTGATAGCTCCAGGTACTGAACCAAAAAACAAAGGAAACACAATATGTTTATATTTTAATGATTTTCATTTTTAATTAGTGACTTCAAAGAATTTTAAAAACCTGAGTTTGACCTCAAATATTATCTCATTTTAATTAGTTTCCATATTTCTCTAACATTGTGAAAAATAATGTTCAGGCTTTGTTTTCCTTTGAGTGACAAACAACTTCATGCACTGTTACAAAGTCCCACTTTAGAACTTTAAAAACACAGATGAGTTATAAACAAGGTTTACATGCTGGTGACTCTGGTTTAAAATCTGTTTAAAAGGTAACCACGTGCCCTCGGTTATGATGACATTTGTACCATACTCATTTGGAAAAACTCTCAAGAGACATCATTCATGTTTAACGAAACACATTTGGTGCAATCAAAGCTGTATTTTAATGTCCTCATTTGCAGTATTGTCTCATAACATTGGCCTCTGCTTTGGAGGCTGAGAAAAAAGAAACAAACAATCCAGATCCTATTTTTCTTTGCTTCCTCTGACACTTATTAGCTTGCCATGATTTTAAAATAGGGCTTTTTGCTTCTTTATGCATGATGACTTAGTTTCTTGCCTGGAGACGACTTTTTCTATCAGCGAGTTTCCCATTCAAGGAAAGAGAGGGTAATAACCCTGCCATTGGGCTGAACTCTGGATCTATCTAGAGTTTGAAGGGACATTTTCATTTTAATGACGAAAATGCATCCACCTCTTCTCCAGTTCTTACACTAAAAGGAAGACTTACACTAACCAAAGATCCAAGTTCAATGAGGAATATAATCATCGTTTAAGCTGTGTGAACAATTCTCACTCATCTGATTGGGTCGCCAAGGACGTTTTGGTTGGATGAGCAATCACTCAAAGGTCACATTGTCCCCACAGAATCACGGTAGTCAAAGAAATGAAAGTCATGGCCCAACGTGTACCCGTTTGATATTGGTTGAGAATCTAAACACTTTCCTAGCATGGCTTGTATTTATTTCAGAACATGCAGTGGTGACTGACTATGGCCATTAGCTTTTTCCTATTGTGATCTTCCTTTTTTTCATTTTGTGTGAGATTAATTTGTGACTGAGATTTATTAGCCTCAAGGAGGCTGGGGTTGATGAGATTTTGTTGATATACTGCATAGAACACACATCAAGTCAAAGAGAAAAGATGAGAAATTGAAATGATAAAGTTGTACTGCTAGCTTGTTGCTGAGGTAATTGAAGTGGCTTGTGTTGTGATGGGTAGAAATAAAATATGTACGAATTTATCTAGATCATACTTCTGAAGAAAGGGATGACAAAATAGATCCCTTTTCTATTTATGTGTTGAGAAAATCTCCCAAGCCTTTTTTGACAGTGACATTGAAGCAAAATGAAAACAAAACCCATTCAGAATGAGATCCAGAAGTGAAGCCAGCTCTACATTATCCATGGAAATATGCTAAGGGTTAGCATCGATCACTGAAATATGAGAATAATGTAAAAAAGGTGTTTTGTCTCCTAGGTGAAACCACAGCTCCATATAATTTCTTTTTAATAAAACTGAAATAGGGCAGCAAAATGGATTCCTTTTTTTAATGTGCCCAGCTTTCCCTCAGATAGAGATTCTAATAATCAGTGAAATGCCTGGAAAATACATACTCACTAGAATAAAAAATATAGAAAAAGCAAGGGTCCTGATATTCAAGAGGCACTAGAATGTCAGTTGCACAATCACAGGGATCAGCAGCTCACTGATATGTCCCAAGCTCCTGGAACTGTGCTGGCACAGGAAAGGTGCCCACTGGGACTTTGCTGAATTAACCAAGTGCACGCTCAATCCTTTACCGCGAAGATCTGACTGGTTGGCATGGTACGATCACAAATCTTTCTTTACTTTCCAGAGTCATGTGGCAGATACACATGTCACATGAGAACCTGGTGCTTCAGAGAAGTCCCACAACACATGGCCCTGGATAATGGACCACAGCTCAACTCTAGTGGGCACCCCCCTGCCAGGGTTGTAGAGGTTTCAGAGACTGACTGATGTTCTCCCTGTGAAGCCTACAGTGATATTCCAGGATTGTTCTACAAAATAAAATGTCTTTAGTTCATTCAAACACATAACAGTGACCAGGTAATAGAGGACCCTCACAGGGTGATACGGCTTGGCTGTGCCCTCACCCAAACCTCAGCTTGAATTGTATCTCCCAGAATGCCCACGCATTGTCAGAGGGACCCAGCAGGAGGTAACTGAATCACGGGGGCTGGTTTTTCCTGTGCTATTCTTGTGATAGTAAATAAGTTCCCCAAGATCTGATGAGTTTATCAGGGATTTCTGTTTTTGCTTCTTCCTCATTTTCTCTGGCAACGTAAGAAGTGCCTGTCACCTCCTGCCATGATTCTGAGGCCCCTCCAGCCATGTGAAACTCTGAGTCCAATTAAACCTCTTTTTCTTCACAGTCATGTGTATGTCTTTATTAGCAACATGAAAAGAGAATAATACAGTAAATTGGTACCAGGAGTGGGGCATTGCTAAAAAGACACCCGAAAATGTGGAAGTGAATTTGGAACTGGGTAACAGGCAAAGGTTGGAACATTTTGGAGGGCTCAGAAGAAGACAGAAAACTATGGGAAATTCTGGAACCTCCTAGAGATTCACAGAATGGCTTTGACAAAAATTCTGATAGTGATATAAACAATAAGGTCCAGGCTGAAGTGATCTCAGATGGAGAGGAGGAACTTGTTGGGAACTAGAGCAAAGGTAACTCTTATTATGTTTTAGCAAAGACACTGGTGGCATTTTGCCCCTGCCCTAGAGATTTTTGGTACTTTGAACTTGAGAGAGATGATTTAGGGAATCTGGTGGAAGAAATTGCTAAGCAGAAAAGTATTCAAGAGGTGACTTGGGTACTGTTAAAAGCATTCCATTTTAAAAGGGAAACAGGCAGAAAAGTTTGGAAAATTTGCAGTCTGATGATGCAGTAGAAAACAAAAACTCATTTTTTTGAGGAGAAATTCAAGCTGTCTGCAGAAATCTGCGTAAGCAGCAAGGAGCCTAAAGTTAGTCCCCAAGACCATGGGGAAAATGTCTCCAGGCCATGTCAGAGACTTTCATGGCAGCCCCTCCCATCACAAGCCTGGAGGTCCAGGTGGAAAGAGTGGTTTTGTGGGCTGGACCAAGGGTCTCCATGCTGTGTACAGCCTAGGGACTTGGTGCCCTGTGTCCCAGTAGTTCCGGCCATGTTTGAAAGGGGCCAATGTACAGCTGGGGCTGTGGCTTCAGAAGGTGGAAGCCTTGGCAGCTTCCATGTGGTGTTGAGCCTGCAGGGTGCAGAGAAGTTAAGAATTAAGGTTTGGGAACCTCTGCCTAGATTTCAGAAGATGCATGGAATCACCTGTATGCATAGGCAAAAGTTTGCTGCAGGAACAAGGCCCTCATGGAGAACCTTTGCTAGGGCAGTGAAGAAGTGAAATGTGGGGACAGAGCCCCTACACAGAGTCCCCACTTGGGCACTGCCTAGTGGAGCTGTGAGAAGCGGGCCACCATCCTCCAGAACCCAGAATAGTAGATCAACTGACAGCTTGCACCATGTGCCTGGAAAAGCCGCAGGCACTCAACGCCAGCCCATGAAGCAGTCAGGAGGGGGTCCTGTACAAGACCATGGGAACCCACCTCTTGCATCAGTGTGACCTGGATGTGAGACCTGGAGTTAAAGGAGATCATTTTGGAGCTTTAAAATTTGACTGCCCCACTGGATTTCAGACTTGCATGGGCCCTGTAACCCCTTTGTTTTGGCCAATTTCTCCTATTTGGAATGCCTGTATTTACTCAATACCTGTACCCCCATTACATCTAAGAAGTAACTAGCTTGCTTTTGATTTTACAGGCTCATAGGTGGAAGGGACTTACCTTGTCCCAGAGGAGACTTTGGACTGTGGACTTTTGGGTTAATGCTGAAATGAGTTAGGACTTTGGGGGACTGTTGGGAAGGCATGATTGATTTTGAAATGTGAGGACATGAGATTTGGAGGGGCTTGGGGTGGAATTATATGGTTTGGCTATATCCCCACCCAAATCTCAACTTGAATTGTATTTCCCAGAATTCCTATGTGTTGTGGGAGGGACCCAGGGAGAGGTAGTTGAATCAAGGGGGCCCATTTTTTCCATGCTATTCTCATGACAGTGAATAAGTCTCACAAGGTCTGATGGGTTTATCAGGGGTTTCCACTTTTGCTTCTTCCTCATGTTCTCTTGCTGTCACCATGTAAGAAGTGCCTTTCATTTCCTGCCATGATTCTGAGGCCTCCTCAGTCATGTGGAACTTTAAGTCCAATTAAACCTCTTTTTCTTCCTTATCTTGGGTGTGTCTTTATCAGCAGCATGAAAACCAACTAATACACAGGGTTAAGCAAAACATAGTCTGACATTAGTGTCTTCTCCATCCTTTTATTGACCTGGTATTCTCGTATAAGTGAAATGAGGTTTAAGTCAACAAAATGCCTTGAAGAGGGAAAACTAAAAGTATGAAAAGAAACTCTGAAAGAGGTTTATGAAAGCAAGTGCGCTTCATTTTGATGAGTGAGGGCTATAAAAACTGATAGCATTTCTGAGACTCCAGTTTTTTGACAGGGCAATGGCGAAAGGTCTTTTTTGTGCAAATGGGAGTCATTTCCTTCCACTTCGGACTGCCCTCCATATAAGCTCTGCAGCAAACCAGGGGTCTCTAGCCCCAAAGTGTGTCTACTTCAATGCCTTAGGGAAAACTACAGCCTTAACCTGGGAAGAATCCACTACTGTTTTAGTACCTGTTTATTTTAGTCTTTCTCACAACAGTTTGTGCTCCAAAGGGCACCTGGAATACACTTCGCATTTCTTGAATAAAGGTTCAGCTTGCACCAAAGGACCCCGTTACAGTTCTGCTCTCCCTCAAGACAGCTCTGATGACAACAAGGAATTATCTAAGACCCTTTTCTACATTAATCTCTGAAAGGACATCTAAGTCTCAAACTGCCCCAGACAGAAGAAGCATCTCACAAATAGAGGAATAGCTAAAAGTGCTGGCTCTGGAAATTTATTGGCCAGGAGACCTTGGGCAAGTCACCTAATTATTGCAAGGTGTATTCTTCTTCTCTTTTTAGGTTAATAGGAAATACAACACACAAGTGCCCACCTCTGGAGGCTGTTGTCTTGATTAATACATGAAAAATATTTAGCACAAATGAAGTACTGATCCATGCTACAACTTGTATAATCCTTGAATACATTATGGTAAGTGTATATGGTAAACCAGTCATAAAAGACCACATGCCGTATGATTCATTCATATGAAACCCCAGAATAGAGAAATCTATAGAGATAGAAAGCAGATCAGTGATTGTTTCAAGTTGGTGGGGGGATGAAAGGATGGGAGGGACAGCTAAAGGGTAGATTTGAGAAAAATTCTGAACTAGACTGGTGATTCCCCCATCTGTGAATATATTAAAACCATTGAATTGTACATCTCCAATTAGTGAATTATTTGGTATATGAATTATATCTCAATAAGGCTGCTTAAAAAGACATTTAGCACAGTGCCTATCACACATTAAATATTTTTAAAATGTCAGCCAGTATCATGTATTGGCTCACTCAACAGATGTTTATTAAGCTCCTGTTATAAAGCAGGCACTGTCTTTCTTGTTCTTCTTATAACTTTTTACCTATTTTACATTTTAAACTCTTGTATGTGCATGAAATACACAAAGGTTTTATTATTGCAGGAAAAGTCCAGAATGCTGTCGTAACTAAAATGCCTCATTTGAAAAGATAAAATTAATTTTGTGAATACAATTCTTTAGGTATAAAGTTGTTACTTTATAGTCATATAGTCATGACAACCCTGCAGCCATATAAGCATCTTAAGAATACCAACAAAAAGTTTTCATTAACTTAAAACTAGACAATTCATTTATAGTCAACTTAGAAAGTTTTCCAAATGAGAAATACAGAATTTAGTGACAGCAGAGCAGTTCTATGTTTCTGTGGATTTGAGCATTTCATATTTAAGAATCATAGAAATAAAATGTGCATGGAATGGTTTAAATCAAATAACGAGTTCTAAAAGCCATATTTGCAACTCAGAAGACATTAGACAATTATTCTAAGTAGCTCTAAAAACGCCATTGTCCCTACTATATTTCCCATGACTTTTATAAAGCAATTATCCTTCCCCTTACACTTTTCTCCATCATCAACTCCCTCATTCCAATTTTCCAAGAAAGACTCTGTATAAAAGGCAAAATAATAGATTTCTAACCAAAAATATATAGTAAAGAAAAGGAAAACACAGAACTCTAAAAGCGATGCCCAAATGGTAAATTCTTTTATCAAAAAAAAAAAAAAAAAAAAAGGATCTGCTTTGACAAATGCAGAGATTTAAATGGTGTCAGGTTATGCCAAGTTGGTGTGTGCAACAGCTGGAAGCTGTCTTCACCATAATTGTGGCCTTAAGCACAAAAGAGAACAAAGAAGCAAACTAAAAAGACAATTCCCTAGCAGCCAGATTACCCTCTGCAAATCCTAACTTCTTTGTTTCTCCTTTCAGATCAGGTGGGCTGCGCATCAGAAACCAAGGAAGAACGGAATGCATTGAGGACCCCTGTAACCTAATTTCTCCTAGAGAGATTGACCGAGATCTTGGCTGCAGGAGCTGGAACCCAGGTAGAAAAAGTAAGTCTGTGCTGGTGCAGGATTTTTATTTTAAAATAATGCTCTCTCGGCATCCTCAATTCCTCCATAAACACACCATGTTTTTGTTCATTCACACTGTTTACTACATCAGCAAAAGTCATTGCAAAAACGGGGGAAATCACCCTGAAAATAAAGTATTCTAGGAAGCTTTAACTTGTAGGTGTATTCAGGATTCCTTCACAAGCACAGATTCTGAGGTGAACCAAAGTAAAGAAATTTAAAAGACTGAAAAAGCAGGAATTCACTCAAGGCTTATTACCGAATTTCCATGAGGACCATACTACTGTCTCTACTCCTTGAACACCTGGCTAACTTATCCTGCTATATTTAATGATGTGGTAAATTCAAATAATTGAAAAATTTCAAATTATTACAGAAGAACACTGTCAGTTTTCTTTTTATAGATAAATCAGACAATATAAAGCAAACTCATTTTCATCACCTGAAGTGATTTTTTCCCTTTTATTAAGACTTTTTTGATGAATTAAATTTCCTCTATTACCAATAATACAACTATGTCCTTGTAGACACAGCTACATTTACCTTAATATACTCGTCAGAAATTTTTGGCAAGTATCTGCTTGCAATGGTTCTAGGTCACTAGCTCCACCCTAAACTTCTTGAGGAAAATAACTGTGTCTTGATACTTTTTATCTCTCAGACCTCACACAGTATCTGGCACATGGTATCAATTCAGAAACTGTTTGTGAGATAAGTGAATCACCACCTGAGTTAATAATGTATATTTGGTCTAGTTTTAGAGATCTATGACCAGTTAAAACAACTTCTTTCATAAAGAGTCAGCCTAAACCATCACCAGGATTTCATGGATTGATACCCAAAATATCACTAAGAAGGGAACTTCACTTTGATTTCCTCTTAAGTAGGTTTTGTTACTTGCTGGGAAAGAGAAAAGTCATTAAATGATCACTTTACTCCATTTCAGGAAAATATTTCCTGTTACTTTGAGGATTCAAACATAATAAGAATATCCCAGCTGGGTCTTAACATCCCCCAAAATTGCATTTCCCCACCATTTCCCACTTTGCTGCCAGGTCCAGAACCCCAGCATGAAGTGAGCCCAGATGAGGGTAGACAGAAATTCAGACACATGACCCTTCCTATTTGCAGGCAATCAATGCCTGTAGCAGTGAGCCTGGGATGGATGGAATGAGTGTCCAGAGCTCCTGACAGTTACTGGACTCATTCTCTTTCTCTCTGTTTCTTTCACATGCTTCATTCTTTGCTTTCTGTTAAGGATATGTATTGACTTTGTGGAACCACTGCAGTGAGCCATAAATGATGCATTTAATGAAAAATCCTTGCCTTGTGCTCTGAGAGAGAACACAGACAATGTAGTGCAATCATTGCTGGGCAGTGAGGGGTGTTGTAATATCACACACAATATATATTATTCCAATAATATAAATTGGAACTGTTTCAAAAATATACATTAAAAAATTAACTTACATTTTAATCACATTTTAATCATATACATTATTTGTTGTTTCTCTTGTCCCTATGGCAGTAATCCTTTATTCTTAAAGATTAGTTACTCTTTTGTCTGAATTCCCCAAATCCTATATCCCAAAAGAAATGCACAAAAGGATTTTGAAAGATTACCTTTTTTGGAAGGATTATATTAAAATGTTGATTTTCTGCAGAGCACTGTATTTATTGCTACCATGCTTATATTTCAACGTTGAATTTCAGGTTATTGAAAAGAGTATTTTTCTTCAAGTTTCTCTTTTTTTTCTCTCTCTATTTCTCTATTTTAAAACAAACAAACAAAATAAATAAATAAATAGGATGTGGACTTTTCTAACAATGCCATGAAGTACAGCCTGAGTGACAAAGTCCAATCGAGAGAGGCACGTGCCGGTGACAGAAAAGTCTCATGGCAGAGTCTGGTCCGAATGAGGCTGGAGACAGCCACCAGAGCCCCGGAGCTCCTGTGGTGTCCTTCACACTAATAGTGAAGGAAAGTGCTGTCACTTGATTTCATATTCTCCAAGATGACCACACACAATGCCCTGGCACGCCATGCGTGCGTTTCCTGCTGTAGCATGATTCACAGTCTACCAGCTGATGTGCTGAGGTGCCCCCCATTGCTGAACAGCCCTGAAATGACATCCACATGGTGCAGCCAATGACAGCCACAGGCTATACAGACCGCAACTCTTCCAGCTTACCCTTACCCCACATCCTGCTGAACTGGGGCTTTGCAGGCTCAGAGAGAAGAGCTGGCTCAGTGATAACAGCCGGCAGGTGCATATGCCGGCCCAGCCCCTGACCAAGCAGGCTGTCTTGGTTTCCCCTGTGCAGAGCAGAAGTCACAAATGAACCAGTCGAATTGTATTCACAGAACTCGAGGCCCTGTCCTCCCTGGAGACAGTATCTTCCTGTAATGCTCTAGTTTTCAACTACTTCCTCCCCAACACAGTATCCAAACTCCAGCCTAACAATTTGTCTTAACTGGCATTATTATTCACTACATGAATGAAGAGACAAACTTTCTAGGGTACTATCACTAATGCACAGACTGGGTTTGATTTTGTTTGGTTTTTGGCCTCACCTGACCACCAGAACACATGTCCAAGTAAAGACAAAACTATTCTCTATGTGATACCTAAAGATTAGGTCAATTACGATGAAAAAAAAATTAGTCAACCATGGTTTGTGTGTCACATAAATAAAAATAACTGGTTGACAGGATTTTGTTGTTATTTATTACTTTGGCTTGACATTGACACAGTGTGAGTTTTAGAAATGGTCACTCATTTTTTTCTATTTATGTCTAATTTTGACAGGTTTCCTGGATTCTCCAGAATGGTATGCTATACCTCCAGGTATCCTAGAGTCTACCCAAGCTTTCTGAGAAGCCTAATTAAAATTGTCATTAGAATTGCCGTTAAAATTGTAGTTACTTTTAAGCATATCTCATCATGGAAATGTTAGCATGTGAAGATCCGTGCAGGATGACTACAGTCCTGTTCATTCCAAATATTATAGAATTCCTTATGTTTATAATATTGCTATTTAAAAGACTCCCTCAATTTCCTAGAACTGAATTATAAAAATAATACACATACAAGTTGTAGATGTATAGTGTGCAAAATTTTATTTCTAGAAATATGCCACATCAATTTCTTACAAACTCAATATGTTCATCTCATTTATTTATTAAATCATCACCTGTTTTATGTTTACTTTTCTTTTTCTTGTATTCATCTTACTAGTATTTTTAAAGTTTAGTGTCATTCATAATCTCTCACATTTAAGTTATATGAGACTGAAGAGAGCTTATCACTCCAAATCTTGTTTTCATGCTCTTTCTCTTTCTTTTTAAAAAACAACTTCTTTTGGTCATTTTTACTTGCCTCTTCTATCCCTGATAATTCTGGGGCCTGTGTGACTCCAAAAATACTTTGCTGTGTGATATTTGGGCTGATGAGATGTTGCTGTCACTTCCTCCGTACACTGTCTTCCTGGATGAATGGGAACTCCTTGGAAGCATTGTATTGGCTTTATGCAGAAACCTGCTGTATGAAACATCACATATGTAACTCCAATACTTTGCCCCAGTTTTTCTGTTTCCTGAAGTATTTTAAGGATGATTTGGATATTCTCACTCTAAGTCCATCATATAAGTACAAACCCTCTTTGCCACTCTTCTGTGACATTTTGATGGTATTCTTTGTAAAAACTCAGCCTGTATCTCTCCTGGACCATCATCGTCCTCACCACATCACTGCCTGCCTCTTTCTGCTTTCCAAAACATCTGTTCTCCTGCAGAGACTAGCTTTCTACCAGGCAGGGAAATAAGAAGCGTGCCCCCCAGTTGTTACATGCTACCTTCCTAACAGAGAATCATACAAAACCCAGTAGCAACTCACTACAAGTTATGGCTTGCAGCAAAACAGGGCATTAAATTTGCCTGGATCTCCCATACAGTAAGTATGCCAGCCAACATAAAATTTTCAACAAATCTACTGCACGAGGATTATACACAAGAACCTTTTCACATTGGAGTCACAGATTAGCACTAGGTAACAACTTAAACAAACTACTACTCCTAGACCCCAGCAAAAAACATGATTGGAAGACATGTTCTCTAAACTTCAGACAAAAATGAGTAAAGGAAATATTCTAAATCCAGCTGTTTTTTGCTTATGTTCTTCTACTGTGTTCTCAAACAATGGCTTGTAAATATTCAATATCTATTTTTTCTGCATCTTTATTTTTACTTCTACTTAATTTTGTCTCTTTTTTCACTCTAAACTCCATGTCCAAACTCTTCCTGTCTGCCCTTACCCTTACTGAATGGATTTTTACAACTTTCCATTTTCTTATATCTTCAGAATTTTTCCCTTTGTTTGAGGATCACACAGTCAGTTTTCCTGGCAGAACCATTAGATTTCAAATACTTTTTTTTCTCCTTACTATAGGTGGAGCATTATCCATGTATGTTAATATAAGATACTGCTTGTTTCCAACCTTTACAATTTACTTGCCTCCATGAAACAATTATTTGTCTATTTATCCCTTAAAAAATTAATTCACAATACGGAAAGAGCTATGACACATTTCTTATTCCCATAATATTTTCTTATCCACCACTGAGAGTAAAGATGGATGGCTATCACTTCCGTATAGAGAGTCTTCATACATTATAGTAACTTGGCTCTCACTTATGGCTTTGAATGATCTTGAAGAAAAAGTGTGTTTGCTGGATCCAAAAGTTGTTCTCAGTCTAAACCTAATAAAATTTCCTCTTTGGCACCTTCTATTGGTTTTTTTCCTAAGGCTAACATCAGTCATCTGTCTTTTGCCACATAAACTAGATGTGTGGAAGGGCTTAGAAACCTGTTTAATACTCTTTGCTTTTGCCAAGCTCCCCAGCAGCCAAAATTCTCCCACAAATTCTGTAATCAGTGCTTGAAATATCCGTGAAATCAAATTCTAAGAGCTGCCTTCTCCTTCTCTCTGCTGGTCTCCCACGTGCTATTAAGAACTTTGAACATTTGTTCACCCAGGCTTCAAAAATGCATTTAAATTAGAAATGTTTAACATCTCTAAGAACTTGATACACTGGTAACTTTGAGAAGCACATACACAATGTTTCAAAAGAGGCCATCAATAATGACATTCTTTGTAGAACTGTTTTAATGGCAAGAAACTAATTGGCTTCCTTTAAAATACACACACACACACACACACACACACACACACAGACACTCAGACCCTCCTGTTACCCTCTCTTGGTAATTTTTCCTATCCTGCAGGCTAGGATAATCTGGGCTTGGTTTTACAAACTAAGCTGAATTTCACTAACGAATGGGCCCATTGAGATGATCGAGAGAGGACCAAAGATGAGGTGACTGACTCTGAAGGAACCTGAGTTAGGACATCAAGGCCCAGCCCTCCCTCCTGTCATAGAGAATCTGCCTCTTTTCTTATCTTGGAGGCTAAGGGTTTCTTTACCGTTAACTGCTTCACTTCTCTGGTCTTTCCTCCATCACTTCTCCACCTCCTTTAATTTCAGAACATATCTCTCCCTGCTCTTGAAACAGTTCTTAGAAGTGCTTCATTATTCACATCCTCTCTTGCAGCACCATCCAATCCATTTGTTTTCCTCTCCAGCCAAGCACCCCCTTTACAAGCTGGCAAATCAGAGTAACTTCCTTTGCTTGACCTCTTTTCTTTCCCAATCAACTTTATCCTATGTATAAATTCTTCTTTTATTTGTTCCTTGATTTCTGTTATTCGTGCTCTAATTTATTTTCTTCTATACAAATAAATTTCTTCATTGAAAGTCTTTAGTCTCATTTCCTGCCTTGTAAGTATTCTCCCTCTTGCTTAATTAATACATGCTTTATCCCTTGATAATCTTTGTAAGTGGAGTTTCTGCTTATAATTTTTTATTTCCACATATCCTAAAGCGAATGTATTCCTCCTACATAGACCTTTACTAGAATTTTCAGAGTTTGAAAATCAATTTGACTATTGCCTTAAAATTATAAGGAAAAAGGACTATTCATTCAGATGTTGGTACACACACACACACACACACATATACACACACACATACATACATACATACAGATGTTATTTTTCAAAAAAAAATATTTATTTACTGTCTGTGGTAGATATGGTGCTAGGCATTTGGGCTATACTGTTGACAAGTGGAGACTGACTGTCCACTTCCAAGCTTTTAGGGATCAATCTGGAACTAGGTATGCGAAGAAACAGCAGTATCCCATGAAGCTGCACCACCATGGGCAGTACATGAACTCTTCATCAGTAGGAAGTGATCAAAGAGGTCCTAACAGGAAGAGGAAAGTGAAATTGACAGAGAAGACCAAGTTTGCCAAGCAGAGAGCTGAAGAGCAGGTAGGAGAGTGGACAGAAAAAGGCCCTCCAAACAGAAAAAGGAAAACGACAAAAAAACCTAGCATCTTCCAAGTTAAAGAAGAGTAGAGAGCACGACATTTTTAGGGAATTATACGTGCTAACTGCCTTAACAGAGATAAAATCTGATAATGCAGCCAGCCTGTTAGCAACAATAGCCCCTATTTATGGAAAATCCACTCTCTGTCCAGCAGTTTATGTTATCTTACTTAGTCCTAACAACTTTGCAATAAAGACATTATCCCCATTTTATGGATGAAGAAACAAGGCTTGAAGTATTTTTTAATGTGTCCAACCTCAATTAGCTAATAAATGGTGATGTTGCTCAGCTGTGTACGATTCCATAGTCTGCATTTCCTCCACTACACTAGTATCTCTTCCAATTTTCATTCTGTAGATGTAGGAGGGCCATCATACAATTTTATACAAAGGAAAAACCTGGTCTTATTTGCAGAGAACTAGTTTGAGAAGAGATGAGTTGTGGGTAGGGAGTCCTTCATGCCGACTATTTTAATAATCTAGCAAAGAAATTACAAGGACCATAATTGAAATAGGCAGCTATCAGGATAGAAAAAGAAAATGTAACTCCAAAAAATAATTAGGAATTAGAAGGAAAAAACCATAATGACTGGCTGAGTGTTAAGGAAAACTAAGGGGGCAGCGTTTCAAGGGTGTCTCCTGGATTTCTGAGTTGTGCAAACTGATGGTCAGTTGTGCCCCCTGACCAATACAGAGGAGAGTGGAGTGGGACAAAATGTGGCTGGTGAATTTGGGTTTTGGCCAGTTTTTCTATGGAGCAAGCTAAGGTGTGCCTAAGGCAGGAAATTAGGTAGAGGCTCAAGACTGAGGTCAGAATTAGAAATAAAAAATGCAGGTAGTATGAGTCTGAAGCCACTGGAAGCTAGGATATTGGCCAGGAAGCATATGAAGTGTGAAAAAAAGACAGATAAAGACAGACAAAGGAGGGAGCAGAGAAGAGAAGTTGATGGAGTCTAAAAGGCCTCCATTACTGCAGGAAGAGAAAAAGAGGAAAGTGGAGTTGGAGAAACAGAGACAGAAGTAATTGCTAAGAGAGCATAATCATGGCAGTGGCCAGGGCATTCCCCAATGATGATGGCACCTCTGGTTCTCAAGATCTCAAGATCTGTGGAATCACCTCCCTTAAATGGGGGCTAAACTGAGCAGCTTGCTTCCCACTAACAGAATATAGCAAGGGTGAATGAGGTTAGGTTATAAAAAGGTTGCACTTTTGTCTGGGGTGCTCCCTTAATCCCTCTTGAATCACTCACTCTTGTGGAAGCCAGCTGCCACACCTTCGGGCAGGCTTGAGAAAAGGGAAGCTAGCTTCCAGGTTAGCAGCCTGGGGATAGGCCATGTGGTGAGATACTGAGGGCTGCCAGCAACCATGGAGAAAGTCAGAAACAATACTCTACTAGTAGAGCCTTGAGGTGGCTGCAGCCGCCCACCAACAGCTTAACTCTCACATCATGAGACTGAGAACCAGAACCATCCTGCCAAGCTGTTTCTAGATTTCTGGTGTACAGAAACTATGAAATAATAAATATTTCTGGTTGGTTTGAAAATCTGTGTGCAGCTCTAGGTTACCACTATGATAACCCTGCAAATGTAGCCCCAAGAGTAAGATAGGACGATAATGGCCTCTGCACACTCTGTAGTCACAATTTATATTTTTGTTATACACACATCTGTCCATTTCGGGAGGTCATGTATCATTTCATTAATATATTTTGGCCTATAAAGAGGTGGATAGATATGCACTAAGAAGCAATTGAGTATCATGGTAATGGTCAGACTGAAATCCCAACACTTGGACTCCATTTCCTGCTTTAGCTCTTACTACCTGTGTATCATTGAGTGAGCTTTTTGGCCTCTCTGCCTTTGATGTCCTTCTTCACATGATGGGCAGTAATAGTAGCACCTCTAGAACTGTCAGAAGGAATACACGAGTTCGTGCATATGACTCTTAAAACAGTTCCTAGAGCACTGTAGACAGTCAACATTAACTACTGCTATTATTATTGTGGCAGGCTGGGGCAGTGAGGTGGATGTATATAAAGAAAAAGAAAAAGGAAGAAAGAAATACTTCGAACTATTTTCTTACATTGACTAAAGTGTCACCTCTATCAGTCACTTTTTTCCATTTGTTCACCTTTTCCCCCAAGATACACTTCCTTATTCAACATATACACAAACTTGACCACTTTTGTTCTGGATTCACTTTCATATAAGCTCCTTCCCAGATTTCATCTCATGCATCTTTAGGACAACTATTCATCTAGCCCTAACCCAGCCCTAACCAACCCACCCCTAACCACAAGCTTAATCATACTGACAAGTGTTATAAAACCACCCACCCACCCACCTACGTTCCTAATATGCAGAAACCACCACTTAGTACTGCACCCCTGTTCTTCAGGTTACATCTTTGCTTGGTGTTGCGTGCTGAAGCCCTCCAGGAGCCAGCTTCACTCACTTCTTACCTGCCTGAGCTACTTGCTTTAAAATTCTATGAAGGGACAGAAGACTTTTCTTAGATCCACAAGGCTTCCTGTACCTTCTCCTACTTATCTTAGGGGATATACTAGTTCTCTTCTCCTATATCCTTACCTCTGGGGTTTGGGCTCCATGTTCTATGGATTAGTCATTCTCATGGTCTTGGATCTCTGCAGTTCACACCTCTAGAAGGCCCACTCACTTCCTGCTTCCAGTATGGACCTATCTTCTGGGGCAATGGATTATCATGTCCATTGTTGAGCAGGGCTGTCTTAATCTCATGCTGTTGACAGCTCTTCTGACTGATCTACATAATACTCACCCCCTCCCCATTTCCCATCCTCTGCATTTTGCCTTTTGTCTTCTGTGGCTCCCCTCATCCTATCTCGCCTTATACCTGTAGGTGGCGCCCATGCACCGGTGAGGGCTGATGGAGCCTGTTCTGTCCCTCCTGTCTCCCCCTGGCTGGGCTCAGACAGTAGGAAAGATCTGCCCTTCTTCCTCACAGAGACTCTCCATCAACATAAAGACATCACTCCTGGGCCCTTGTTCTCTACACCTGGAAGACTTCCACGAACAGCATATTTACTGGAATAATTTCTTAAGCTGCACCTATAATTCGTTTGTCTTTGGACCCATAAAATAAGCTAACGTTTCTCAGCCTAGCTGTCCTCATCTGTGGAGACTATCTTAAATGGTGGTGGTTTCACAGGTTATTATTCCATCTTAAGTGATACAATATATGCAATTGCTGGGTACAGTCTCTGGCACATGGTATACACGTAGTAAATGCGTTGTTATTAGTACTGTTGGTATCGTCCTCAACATCATCAGCCCCATCATACGCAAACCCATAGTACTTTGCTCCTTAGGTGAAAAGTTCCTGGAATGTGATTTAACTCCAGCTTCTCGCGCAGTTATAGTTCTATATCCCCAAATCTGTCTTTTTCCTTTCCAAAAATATTACCATCCCCAAAGAAGGCCCGATTGTTTCAATCCCACTGCTTTATTTCTGGAAAGAATGGTGAGAATTTTTAGCCCTAAACATGCTAAATAAAATCACAAATTTCTTCTAAGAGTTCTGTCCCTTTTTTCTCCTACATATTCTCCAAAATAAATCTATTTTCTCTATTGATCTAAAGCTCTTATCAAACTTGTTTCTGAAAAATATCTGATTTACTGAAAAATATTTCCCTTGGGTACCTCCTAAGTGAACTGATAGGGTACCCAGTCACATAATCTCTTGTTGGACAGCTCTTATCTTTTATCAAAAGAATCCTTGCAACAAAAAGCACCTAGATGGCATGTTACAATGCTCTCCTCTTCTTTCGCAAACTTCCTAGATTTTCTGTCCTTCTCTATTCTATTTCTTTTTACTTATGAACTATATGACAGGCAAAACAGACAAACTGGTCATTAGGATTTCAATCATTCCCTTCCTTTCTCCTCCTCATTCCATTTACCCTTACCATTATTCACCCTCACCTAGCTCTTCCACATTTCTGCTGTCTCTCCCCTTCTAGGTTCTTGTTCTAGTGGACTCAAATCATGTGAAAAAAATCATATCCAAAATTCTGTTTCAGCACACAGTACTCATGCAGATTACTGATCCCAAGAGGTTGTAAGAATTGGGCACACTCCTAGCTCTCACTGCCTCTGTTGGCCTCTTAGACTCCCATTGCAATTGAGATGACATTTGCAACAACCTCTTCCTGGTATATCTCTCACAGATGGATCTGTTTTGAGCTCCTAACCATCCTGGGAGATAGTTTGATCAGATGTCAGATTATAGATTAGACAATGCAACCAAAAGAAAAGAACTTGCCTGAAGTCCATGTGACATACAGAAACTGGGATAAATTTACAACCTCACTACTTTCAGAGGTAAGCGCTTTTCTTATTATGTTTTTTAAAGAAGTTCTTTCCAAATATTCACAGTTGGATGGTTCAGTGCATGCTGCCCTTGTGTGAAAAACATTTCAATTTCCAATATTTTGTCCCTCTCCCCTCTGTGTATCTCACACTGACAAAGCCTGTTCCCCCTTGTAAGAACAAGAATCAGACTAATTGGCTCTGTAGGGTTGATTTGGTTTAGGAATACACATGATTCATGAATATGAATCACCCAGTATGCACATGGAGAGGAATAAATGGTGTGACTTTGGGCAAGTGTCTTTGACTCTCAAGTTTAGTTTTATCAACAATCAAATGAGAAAGTTAGATATGTGACCATCTCTAAGATTCTTTATATTAGAAAATTTTGTCATTTTGTAATTTTAACAGCACAAATTATATTGAGCAAAATATTTCAATCTCCTTTCTTGATAATGATATTAAAAAGGAAAAAAGCATGAGGATATTTGTAAGTCTGTTTTAATAATAGTGAGTAACAGACATCACTTGTTCTCACTCATATCTGGGAGATAAAAAAAATTGATTTCATAAAGGAAATGAGTAGAATGCAGGTTACCAGAGACTGGGAAGGGTGGAAGAGAGGGGGGAACAAAGAGAAACTGGTTAATGGTTACAAAAATACAGTTAGACAGAAGGAATAAGTTCTAGTGTTCAATCGCATAGTAGAATGATTATAGTTAACAAAAATTTATTATATATTTTCAAAATAGCTTGAAGATTTGGAATGTCCCCAACATAGAGAAATAATATGAGATAATGGATATCCCAATTATCCCAATTTAATCATCACAGATTGCATGTATATATCAAAATATCATCTGCAGCTCATAAATATGTACAACTATTATGTATCAATAAAATATAATAACAGTGGGTAATCTCTAATGTATGTTTACTCTGTGCCAGAATGTGCTAAGCAATTGTCATGGATGGTCTAATTAAATCCTCATAAGAACCCCATGAGTTACGTACTACTATTATACCCTTCTTTACAGAGGAAGAGAAACACAGGCACAAAGTTAAGATAACTAACTTGCTCAAGGTCCCTGGCAAGTAACTGAGCCCAGATTCAAACTCAGACCAGGAAAATCCTCAGGCAGCCTTCTTAGCCACTACACTTGAATACCTTTGCTTTCCTAATGCTTTTCAATAACTAACAAATAGATAAACAGTGGCTATTAATTTCCCAGTGTTATACAGTATTAATCCTCTAATTTAGGTAACCTGCAACTTTGCCTTTAATGGGTTATCAATAAGCATATTGAGAGCTCTTTCTTGCAATTAGTTGTTGCATAAGAATTTCAAAATTGGCCGGGCGCGGTGGCTCAAGCCTGTAATCCCAGCACTTTGGGAGGCCGAGACGGGCGGATCACGAGGTCAGGAGATCGAGACCATCCTGGCTAACACGGTGAAACCCCGTCTCTACTAAAAAATACAAAAAAAACTAGCCGGGCGAGGTGGCAGGCGCCTGTGGTCCCAGCTACTCGGGAGGCTGAGGCAGGAGAACGGCATAAACCCGGGAGGCGGAGCTTGCAGTGAGCTGAGATCCGGCCACTGCACTCCAGCCCGGGTGACAGAGCAAGACTCCGTCTCAAAAAAAAAAAAGAATTTCAAAATAACATCAAGAATAAGAAATAGTTTTTACTTACAAAGAGACTTGCAAATGGAATTTCCATCATCTGTAAAACCTCTCCACATAAAATTAGTCATTCTATTTTATACTTTATTTTTAAGCTGCTTTATGTTCTCTTAACATTTGTGTCATTGAATATCAAAAATTGCAGCAACTCTATCTACATGTGAAGACTTTACTCACTTCCCAGAGGTTCCTGTTCAAAAGTTAAAGTCTATGCTAATTTTAGGAATTAGTGTATTTTTAAATAACATGCACCTTACCCAGCTTTTAAGAGATATGTTATGAACAAGGAGTAACCATCATGCATATGTGTCATGCTGAGTGTACATGTGAATTTAACAGTGAATATACTTCATATGATTTTTTTCTGCCATTTACTTTATGCTTTGATGAAGCACCAAAACTAAAATAATAGTCCAGACTCATACAATGCTAAAACACAGAAACTGCTACTCAGTTACTGACAACTTACATTTTTATATAAAGACATAACATTTAATATTATTACTCTGACTATTGAATTATTAATCAGTTCACATGACAAATGTGATATAAATAACAATAATGAAAGTAGAAGTTATTTAAACGCATTCTTCCAAAAGACATGCTACTCAAGAGTGAACTATACAAATGACAATTTGAACATGATTGTTTAGTTTCAGTGAAAGACAAATTGGGTGACTCAAACAAGGTTCTAAACACACATTGTGATCTTCATGCATTGATGCTGTATTTCACAACTCTTGAGATGCTAGCATTATATCTAGGAGTACTGTCTGAGGGGCTGTATAGGAAACTTAATTTAAAACCATGGGTCTCCTTGATGCACACAGTGTGACATAATCTAAGAACATACACTCTGCCTTCATACCACTAAAGCTGTCACATACATTACTTTCAAACCAGGATTGGGAATTTTATAACAAAACATATTTCTATAGCTGAATCTCAAGACATCATATAACTGCAGCTCATGTAGCTTGGGCATTGAGTACCCTAACATATTACAATACATCCAAAATAGTAAGCATGCTGGTTCTCCTGTCTGTATTAGTTTCCATTGCTGCTATAAAAGGTTACACAACCTTAGTGGCTTAAAGTAGCACAAATGTAATATCTTACAGTTCTGGAGGTAAGACATTGATCTCAATGTGTCTCATTAGAAACACAATCAAGGTGTCAGCAGAGCTGTGATCCTTTCTGAAAGCTCTTGGAGAGATTGCTTCTGTCTTTTCAAACTCCCAGAGGTCACCCTATACTTTGGCTCATGGCCCCTTCCTTCATTTTCAAAGCCAGCGATGGCAGTAGGGTCCTCACCTAGTATCAGTCTGACTCAGCATCTTCTGTCTCCCTTTTCCACTTTGCAGGACCTTTGGGATTACAAAGGGCCCCCTCACATGCTCCAGGATAATTCCTGTTTGAATGTCAGCTGATTAACAACCTTAATTCCCCTTTGCCATGTAACATAAAGATATAGGTTCTGGGAATTAGAACATAGACATCTTTATAAAACCATCAATCTGCCTACCACATCTTTCAAATGATTAAAAGAAAACCCTGGTAAAATGCTTGCCAGCTCACGTGAGAAGTTTTTTTAAGATGTCAGAGAGGAGCTACGTTCTAGCCACGCAGTTTTCCAGCTATGCTCACCATCAGATCCGCCACATGTTTTCATCTTCTCTGACATTTCTATAATCAAAAGTCATCTTCAACCCCAGGCCTGCTCTTTTTTCCAACACCAATTAATAAAGGACATAGGAGAATATTTGTAGCTGGCCTACCGAAATCCATCACTAGCCAGGATCGATATTTTGCAATTTCTCATTGTTCTTGATGCCCCACATCAGTCGCTTTTAATTCCATTCAGCCAGCAATTATCTAGTGCCAACAAAATGCCTGGCACTGCATTTGGTGCTGAGGCACAAAGAGAAAAACTCAAGCCATACTCCTGAAGAGCTTGCTATGTGTACGTGTATTGCATGCATGCCTGTGTGTGCAAGTGTGAGATTCATGGGTCCATGTGTATGTGCATGCATGTGCATGTGTGTGCCAGAGCGTTGTTGAGTGGGACATCCAGGACAGGTAGGTAGAAATGTTACTTCAGTGTATTATTCACACACACACACACTGATTCCTTTCTATCTCTACTCCCCTTTTTCATTCTGCTTCCAAGTCCCTGGTTCAGGCCATTATCACATCTTGCTTCAGCGAATACAAGTCTCCCACCTGCACCCCATCCCTTCAGTCTCCCACCTGTGAAATGTCCCACTCTCAAATATAAAAACAGCTGTAGTTGCGTCACTCCCCAGCTCAAAAGTAGCACCATCTTCATTGCCTTTAGAATAACATATCCATTTCTCCACATGGTGTCTAAGGCCCTCTGGGCTCCACCTACCTTTCAACTCTTATCTCCTTTTAATGTCGTGTGTTCCATGACTCAATGCAATCATAGCCGTCCCTGAAATCCCTGCTGTGCTTTCCCAGCTCCGTGTCTCTAACACTGACAGTCACTCCACTCTTTTCCCCTTATCCAAATAATGTCCATTCTTCAGAAACCAGACCAACAATCACTCCTTCCATGGAACATTCTTCTGTCCCTCCCCTACTGAAAAGAATCTTTCTCTACTCACGGGCCCCCACAGCACTTCATTTTAGATCCTTTAGTAGGAACTCTCCATTTCTGCCCTAGATCTTTTCTTTTGCTAAATATCAAGGCCCCTCTCCCAGATTATAAACTCCTTGAAAGCAGTCATTGGTTTTATTCCTCTTGAAACATTTATAATCACTTGCACAGCATCTTGCCCATGGCAAGGACATTGTGGTCAAGTTTGTCAGATTCAACTGAATGGATCAGTAGTGTCAATTTAAGAAGGTTGTCACAAGCACTGTTTCTACAGCTAGTTCTCTTTGGAGGTGATGGTGGTGAGATACATTTTTTTCTCTATTTTATTCACAAACATAGTGAGACACAGACAGCAATCGACAGACATCTACAGTGAGGGAACCAATTTCTTCTTCTGAAAATGACTGAAAGTCACTGATCAACCCATAAAATTAAAGGACAAAATAAGCGTATGTTACACAAAAACAAAAGATAACACAAAAAAGTCCTTAATAAAATCAGTCCAGAAACATCGTCTGAATTATATACAACTGCTACAGAAAATAAAGAACCTGTAGATTAGTAGGAATTCCTAACTTTGTGAATGTTGTGTATATTTTTTTATCAACTGTTCATTAATGAATATGTATGGAAAAGACAAGCTATGAAAGCATAAAAGTGTTTTTGGTGTGTCACTGTCATCAGTTCTACTAAATAATTATCATTACACATCCAAAAATATCTTGAATGGATAATACTGAATAATCTAGATTGCCAAATTGCATTAGAAGGGTATTAGCTGACTCAGGAGACTAATTATAATGAGGTATTGAACTGCTTATCTCTCATCCCAATCTTAAAACCATAAACCACACCGTATGGGCAGTGGCTGCCAATCAGGGTCAGTGTGGGGTAGTGAAAATAGCCTTGAACAAGGGGTCAGGAGCCTCAGCTCTGTCATTAACTCTGTAACCTTGGGAGTGCTTCATAAAGATCATCCTATATGAGAAAAGCAGAGCCCTTCTTTAGAGAAATACAGCTGTCCTAGTGGCTGAGGCTGCTTATTCACAAAAAAAAAAAAAAAAAAAAAAAAACCTCTTAAACTGCACAAAAAGACTGCACACACACACCACACACACACACACACACACACACAGACTGACCTCTCCCAGATGAATACCTTGTTGCTTAATGGGCCAGTTTAGTGCTACTATTAACCAGATGATTATAATTTGAGCAAGTGTTATCCATCCATGTCCTAAAAACTGTAGCTGACATAAAAGTTATCAAACGGCTTTCCTCACCCATAGAATTTCTCGGCCAGAGGTTAAGGCTGAAATTATTATATTTGTTTCTGAATCTACTTTTGAATAACAATAATATCTTTATATGGCGTTTTTAAATTTCCAAACACCTACCAACTATTTCATTTATTCCTGATAGCCCAGTAGAATCAATGGAACACATTTTCAGAAGTGTGCTAGGACTGGTGTTGGTGCTGAGTGCTTCCCATTCAGCTAAATTTGGGGATACAAAAATTATTAAGACAAAGTTTCTGACTTCAGGTTGCTTTTGATTACTGGTAGAAACAACACATTGTGTTCTAATTATTTACTTACACATCCCAGATGTCCTAAGGGAGCACAAAGGAGGAAATTGTCATTTCCACTGGAAAAAGAAGTGTGTGTGCATGGCAGGGCCGAGGGAGGGCGGGCAGAGGGAGATGTCAAAGACAGTTTCACTGAGAAGGTGACTTTGTCCCTGGATTAAAGTCCCTGTTCTGTCCCTTCCTAGGAGAAGCTCTGAGTGTTACGGAATCTCTGTGAGCTTGAGATTCTTCATCAATTAAATATGGATAATAATGCTGAAGTCATAGGGTTGCCGGAAGGAGGGAATGAGATACCATATGGGAGAACAATTTGCAAGTAGCAAAGCACTCAATAAAAAGGGTACTATTCTTTCCACTCTGCACACTCACTAACTTGGTTCACTCCAAAGGAGAATGGCTTATCCAAGAGGGCCCACACCCCCAACAAGGAGCCAGAGTCCCTCCTCAGACTCCAGAGGTCTTCCCCCGACTCCACCCACTGAGACTCTTGAGAAAATATAGAAAGCACATTTTATGGGCTCTAAAATCATGTTAACATATTCATATAAATACATATTCCAACATCTAAAGACATTTCTGTGAAATGTTGCTTCTAAACCCTAAGTGGATTCTCTCTATAAAAGGAAGAACTAACAGAACATTGTAAGGGAGGAATCATGATTGGGAAAATCATCAGTATTTAATATGAGAATGAAACAGTCATATACTTTTTTAACGTAAAAGGTTTTAAACTACCCAAAGTTTCAGAGAATAAAATATGGCAGATCCTCAATGTTTAAAAGAGATTTAACTGTGGATTTGAATAGAAAACATTTGAATAGATATGTGCCTTGCATTTAGTGGGTACTCAACAACTGTTGAATTCAAAGATTTAACCTGATCATTCTTATCTCTACAATTATAATACTCAAATTTCTCCCTTTATATAATATCTATAAATTTTGCTTTAATCTAATATATTATAGTCCATTTTCAGTACTTGAAGGATAAACTTTTATTTAAATCTGATAGTCTCACCCATGTTTAAAAAAACAGGAAAAATAAAATTGTTCCTACCTTATTAATAATAGGCCTGGAAAATCTTAAGTAAAAAAATTACACACTGTGTGTATTGGGAGATGGAGACAATTGATATCCATGGGAAATTCACAAGTAGTGTTTACTGAATGTATCCATTTGTATCAGTTGAAGTTCTCCAAAGAAACAGAACCAACTAAAGCTAGGAAGGTAGGAAGGTAGGTAGATAGGTAGGTAGGTAGATTTAGTATAATAAGGAATTGACTAAAGAAATTAGGGAGGCTGGCAAATCCATAATCTGCAGAGATGATGTCTGAGTTTGAAGGCCATTGGGCCAGAAAATTCTTTCCATCAGGCCAGAAAATTTTACCATTGTAGAAGATAAAAGCAGCCATTTCTCATCCCAAAGGCTTTTCATAAGACCTATGAAAATATGCAAATATCTAGTCCTGGAAACTAAATACAAGCTCTGTGCAAAGAAACAGCACTTTATAATGTGCTGATTTCTTTCAGTAAATGGAATATAATTTTGGTAAAAAAAAGTTTTCACACACGTTTTGCAGAAGGTAAAAGAAGACATTTCTCACCCCAAGGCTTCTCATAAGAACCTATAAAAACATGAGAAAAGCCAGCTCTTATGTGAGGGAAGATCAACCTTTTGTTCTATTTAGGCCTTCAACTGATTGGATGAGGCCCACCCACATTATGCAAGGCAATCTGCCTCATCCAGTCAGCCAGTTTAAATGATAATCTTATCCAAAAAACACACTCACAGAAACTTCCAGGATAATGTCCCACCAAATACCTGAGTACCCTATGGCTCAGTCAAGTCGACCCATAAAATTAACCATCACACTATCCAAAAAAAAAAAGACTCATGATTTTTTCTAAATTTTGGGTAAGGAATTGATCACCAAAAACAAGTCACTTCAACAAAACATCAAGAAACTGATTTTCTTTTTGGACATAAAGGCAGTGTAAGCTGCTAGAGACCTGAAGGCCCTGGACCACTAATCGGAGTTCTTTGCGTCAGAGTTGATCTCCTCACTTATGAGCTATATGACCTAGGCACACTACAGTTGATCCTTGAATAACAAAAGTTTGAACTCTGTGAGTCCACTTCGACATGGATTTTCTCCCATCTGTCATCCCTGACAGGGCAAGACCAAGCCCCCCTCTTCCTCCTTCTCCTCTGCCTACTCAACATGAAGACAACAAGGATGAAGACCTTTATGATAATCCACTTCCACTTACTAAATAGTAAATACATTTCATTTTCCTTATTATTTCCTTAATATCATTTTCTTTCCTCCAGACTATTGTTAAGAATACAGCATATAAAATGTATAGCATATAAAATATGTGTTAGTCAACTGCTTATGTTATCCATAAAGTTTCCAGACAACAGTAGGCAATTAGTAGATAAGTTTTGGGGAGTCAAAAAGTTATATGTGGGTTTTTGACTACATGAGTGTCAGTGCTCCTGACTCCCATGTTGTTCAAGGGTCAGCTGCCCTTACTTTTTTGAGCCACAACTGCATCATCTATTAAAATAGAGAAATAATAGTCTAGACTGAATAGAGTTGTTGGAAAAATGAAATGAAATGAAATAACATGTGTAACACATGTCTGTCACATAACAAGTTCTCCATAAACATTAGCTATTCTGCTATTAATAATTACTGTTATAACTATGAGTTCTAATTCTAGGCCTGCTGAAACCTATTAAAATATGGCATGACTGCCTTAACTGGGATACTATTTCTATTGTCACACACTTGAGAATCTTACTGGATATTTATATACATCATTTTATCAGTTCTTTATACACCTTGATCATTTGGCCACAGAGCAGTTGTACAAACAGATTACTTAGTAACCTATCAATTCAATCAAAATAACTTTCTGTATTACAATCAGTGATGGGGGAGGAAATCATCCAAGCACCTCACTTGAAGAGAAACGTAGAAATCACGTCCGGCGAAGAGTCCCCCTCTAGCCACTGCGAAACCCAAGTTGTCATCAATAACTTGACATTCTAGGGTAGGAATCAGGACAGGAGAGAGGTGATCTCTCCTTTTGACCTTGTGTATTCTGACCTCAGAAATAAGAGCTTGAGCTACAGAACTGGAATTGCCTTCTGGAATGACCTGTCACAGTATTGTGTGATTTGGGGGACCCTCTTCATCTGGGAGAGAAGGGTGGTCTCAGCTTCCACCTCAGAAATTTCTGACCCTTAATATACCTTCACCCCATCTCTACTTAAAGGCTTAAAACTCTAAGATTTTCCTATGAGGACAAAAAGAAAAGGAAATCCGAGCATTTGAAGAAATTCTTAAAAGTCGATGCGTGAGGTTTCCCTCACATATGCCAACTTCCCCTACCTCTCCTCTTGAAAACAATTAGTATTTTGCACCCTCAAGGTCAAGGTTAAACCCGGGTTGGTACTCATTTCCTTTCTGATCTTATTTGCCTTTTCCTGTTCTACTCATCAACTGCGTCTTCCAGAATCTCTGCAAAATAATTACCTCAACTTCAGGGGAAAATTCGGATGTAAATACCCCCGCCCCCCTCCCCACGTCCACACATCGCCTTTCTTCTCTCTCCCTCTTAACATTTCCTTACGCTGTCAGCCAATAAAGGAGTTTAAACATTTAAATGCGGTATCTCAACTGCATTTAAAGAATTAACCCATTTTGCCCCTCACTGGTGTAAACCACAGGGTGCCAACCGGACGTTAATTGCTTTCATCTGGTGAGGTTCCAGACCGCTCCTCAGAAGGAAGGAGCGCACATTCCTGGCACCAATCGGCTAATTCAATTTACTTCAACGGCATTAGCCTCTGTCAGAATATTCATGAGCAGGGGAATGAGGACCCACGGCACAGGCAGGCAGCAGCCACTCCGGCTAGGGAAGGCGCGAGGGAGGGGAAGCGGACCGCGCACCGCGCTTGGGGGACGGTGACCGCAACCAGGGGGCTCTTCTCACTGGACTGAACGCCGCGGCCGCGGGAGGGCAGGACAGGGCATAGTCGGGGTTGGCGCACTTGGCAGTGCCCCCCAACTCCTGGCGACCGCACGGAGACTTTGAGAAACATCCGAAGGCAGAAAAGCTGTGACACTTCTGACAGTGGGGGTAGGGGGGTGGGGGGCGGGGACAGCGCCGCGAGCAGGGGCGAAGAGACCCAGCGGGGCACCAGCCGCTCAGTGTGGGAGGCAGCAATGTGAGCAGGACGCCCGCCCTGGAGCAGTCAAGACCGAAGGTCTCCGGAGAGTCGCCGGCCTTGCCAGGTAACGCAGAGGGCTCAGGTCGGGCCCCGCTTCTGGGGCCCGAGACTCCAGGCGCGCAGAGCCAGCCCTCTGGGGCGAGAGCCCCGGGCGCTGCGCGCGGTCCCGCTCTGCGCTGCGCTCTCCCAGCAACTCCCTGCCGCCTTGGCGAGCCTACCGGCCACTGTTGAGTTCGACTTCCTCGGACTTCGTGGGAAAAGGGGATGGAAAGGGGCTTCCGGGACTCAGGGAGCTGCACTCTGGAAGCAGGGAAGCTGGGGCGCACCGGAGCAGGTGGAGGACGTGGCGCGCTGGGAGCGGGGACTGCGCACGCCTGGGGATGGTGACTGGGGATCCAGGAGCGCGGCTTGTGGGGGTTCTTGGCACCGGCTTCACCCTCACTGGTCCCGCGGGCAGCGGCGTCTCCCTCCGCCTGCAGAGGAGACAGGGTGGCCGCGTGCCTCGCACAGAGATGTGCGACCAGAGAGCGAGGCTCCGGGGAGGCGCAGGCACCTACGGGGCCGATCCCTGGTCCGCGCCTCGCGCCGCGCCCCCGCCCCCGCCCGAGCTCGGCAGTGGGAGGAGAATGTGGTGGGGACTCGCGTCCCCGCCACCTGCCGGACTTCGCCAACTCCCCGGATTTCCTGTCCTCGGGCCCTGACACTCCCAAGGAAAGCTCTGAATTGCGCGCGCGCTGTTTGGTTTTTGCTTGTTGTAGTTACCCTGGGGGAAGAGCCTGGAGAAAGGGGGTCAAATCGGGTGAAAGTTTCAGATATGCAAAGAAACGTTACCTAGGAGTCCCAACGTGTCCTTAGCAATAGGAGAGACTGCAGCGGCCTTTGCCTAGCTATCCGCCTCTGGGGCGGCAGTGGGGGCTGAAATCTGGAGGGCAGCCCGGAGGCAGCGCCAGAACCTTGTTTTGTTTCTGCTGAGACTAGGCTGGAAGTGAGGGGCTAGCGCCAGAGAATCGGGGAGTTGGTCGCCTGGTAGATTCGGAGTTTACGATGTTGTTGCTATTATTATTAATGCTCTTGTTATTGGCAGGAGCACCAGAACAATTTTGTTTTTTTCTGATTGTTATGAATCGCCTGGAAACTGAACCTGCGGCCCCCTCCCCTCAAATGAAATGTCCCCGGACCTCCTCTAGTCTCTGATGTGTGTCTTTCCACCAAAGGAAATTACCCAGTCAGAGTTGTGGTGCTGTCAGGGACTCAGCTAAGGAATTGGATCTACCCAAGAACAACAAAAAGTTGAAACTAGGATGTGTTTGAACCCATGCTTGTCGATGAGTATTATGTTCCTATCTGCTCACCTTCCTCAGCCGCCTCTGACTGGGGAACCCTGAAGGCACAGCCATCTTGCGCCCCATAGTCGACCCAGCGTTTCCCTTTCATTTATTTATACAACCTGGGAAAATCTTTTCCCTTTAGTGTTATTACCCTTGCAGTCTCGTTGGACATACTGAAAGGATTCAGGTCCTGACACTGGAGGAACCCACAAGGGCACCTGTGGTTGCCAACTCTTGGCTTGACTCTGTTCAGATGTTGTCCAGGGTGCGGGCTTGGGCAGCTGATGAAGCAGAAAGCTGGGCGAGGGTGTGGGAGAATAGTATGGCAGAGTTAAGCTGAGTGAAGGAGATGAGGTCAAACCTCCACGCTGGCCACATCCCTTCCTGCCAGAGAAAAAAGAGACGAATGAAGATCAGGAGGGAAGTATTATAAATTGGAACCAAGCTCTTAGAGTCTACTTAGGCTGTGAACCAAGCTGTCAGCGTCTACTGAGGCTTTGGCCATTGACTTTGGCGTGACCTTTCTTTTCAGTGCTTCTGATTTTCGCTCTCTGCAGATACTCAAGTAACTGTGCCTAACAGGACAGTTGTCATAAGATGATCTAATTTTGTATCCAAAAAAATGCTTTGAGCATCCTGGGAAAGGACAGTCTATAAAATATGCCATTTTAATGTTTTGTGAAAAGTTTGCTACACTGCAGGTTAAGGAGATACATTTTTAGCATGTGTGCCATGTGGCAGTGTAAAATTAAAATGGAAAAGGAAAGTACAAACATAAAAATGACTTAGCATTCTTGACATTCTTGTGCATACTTGTAGAAAAATTATCTTTCGTTTGGGGAGAGTTGCCGGGAAATTTAATCAGTGTTTATACTACTGAAACGCCCCCTTCTACCTTTCTGCCCTGTAAAATTTTATGACCCAGTTCTCACTGGAAAAGCGATGTGACTGTAGTAAGTGCTGAGGGCTGAGAGGAGAGACTGAGGTTGTTAGGGGAACTGTTACACAGGGTTTGGAGACTGGAATTGGAAGGAAGATGTCACTATCCTCAAAAAGCAGAGCAACGTTCGTCAGAAGAAAGCAGCTGAGCAGCACAGGATAACAGCTCTAACACTGCTCGTCCTCTGCTCTCAGATTCAGGAAGAGGACTCCATGAGACAGCCCAGAGGGCTAACCAAGGCATTTTTCCCTCCTCCGTTGGGTAAAAGCACTGTCTCCTTTTAGACTTTGGATTGGTATTAACTTCTCTCTTCCTGTCTGTCACAGTGCAGTAGTCTTCTCTTACCATCTCCAAGAGACTCAGATGTACCCTATACCCTCTCAGACACTTACACATTTGTAAATATCCCCCAAGTTCTGAAGCTTCTCAAAGACCTGCAGCTGTTGGTGGATTTAAGTAAACAGTTGGAAGTCATCAAGAGAGCCACTGAAAAGTGGGTATGTTTTTCCCCTGGTGGAGAAGTTATTGAATGCCTTTTCAGGCAGAAAATTAGCAGTTCAGAAAAGCAGGAGGGAGTTCCTTGACTTCCCTCTATCCATAAACCAGTAGTTGTATTTTTCTTTCCCTCATAGTAGTGAGCACTGTTTGGCCAAGCATATTTTACAATTTTGGACTTAAAATGGGGTTTTTGCTGATGGTGTTCTATGGAGAAAGGAAAAACGTAAAGAGACACGGAAGGAAGAGCTGCAGTGGCGAGAACATAAATCAGCCAGAATATATGGGGGGTTGATGAGAATAGGTCTTTTCACCCTAAAAAAAAATGTCCACTTTGGAAGAAAAAGAAGTCTGATTATTGGCATCCAGGGCTGAAACCAAGGCAGCTGATGCCGAGAGGAGCCAAAGGGCAGTTCTTCTTAGTTTAGAAACAGCAAGACAGCCTCTGCCAAAGATTGCTGTAAACACGGAATAAAGATTTCATTGTGGGCTGGTGTGACTAGAATAATTAGACAGTTAATTGTTGATTCTGATCTGGTGGTGCTGCAATCAGTAGTGCAGAGTGGAGAAAAGAAGAGCAAGAGAGAAATAGAAAAGTAACATTTATCACTTTTAGATTCATTTGTTTGACTTTGATGGCACTTTGGGAAATCCTCGTTACTTCCCCTTCCTTACCCCCAAAGGCATATTCCCAGAATACCAGAGAGCTAAGACTCAGGGCTGCCATTTTTCTTCCCTCTACATTCTACTTTGGATATGGGGAAATTTTCTTGTCCTCTAAAAACAGCATGTGAAGCTATAATAAAAATAAATGCATTACCTAATTCTAGTATTAAATATATTTTATTTATATGTAAACTCCATGTTAACTCAATCAACATATATGCAAATAGCACCAGATTTTTATGCTTCTCCAATACTTTTTTTCTCAGACATATAAGACTTAAAAAGTAAATATTTCATTTTTGACATTTAATTATTGTCTATTGTGAAACAAATTGTTACAGTGATTAATCTTTCACATTTAATTGAAGAAGCAACCTCCTCCATATTTTCATACTAATTTAGAGACCAAGAAAACATATTTTATGTAATAAAGGTGGTTTTAAGTAACTGAGCATCTACAGGTTTTATATTCAGTAGACTGTGACTTATTGTTATTTACTAAAAGAAGGCACTGTCATCAATTCCTTCTGAAATGACTACTGCAAATGAAGACATAAGTAAGAGACTATACACAGCATTAAGCACACGGTGTCTGGGGAGGGGTAAATGAAGAACCATGTGTTCATTAGGTTCAGCCCTCCCTGAATCCTGATATTGACATGGAATATAGAGCAAAGTTGTCATTAGTTGAATATAAAAAAGGAACATCTTTAAGTGTCAATGTTAAGTATAATTGTTCTGGAAATAAAAGCATTGTTATCATAAAAGCATTATACATTAGCATAAACATAACATGACTGTATAACATAAGGTCATACAGTCTCATAAAGAGAAATACTTAGTTTCTCCAAAATATTCTTGTCTGTTTTCTTAAGAGGTGCAACACTATCTTTACTAGCCTTTAGTTTATTTTATCCATCACAAGTCAAAAGGGACTGCAAAAGCAGAATACTTACTGAAGTGTTTTGTTTTGTTTTGTTTTGTTTTTGAGACGGAGTCTCAAAGAGACTCACTCTGTCACCCAGGCTGGAGTGCAGTGGTGCGATCTCAGCTCACTGCAAGCTCCGCCTCCCGGAATGGTTCATGCCATTCTCCTGCCTCAGCCTCCCCAGTAGCTGGGACTACAGGCGCCCGCCACTATGCCTGGCTAATTTTTTGTGTTTTTAATAGAGACGGGGTTTCAGTGTTAGGCAGGATGGTCTTGATCTCCTGACCTCGTGATCCACCCGCCTCACCCCCCCAAAGTGCTGGGATTACAGGAGTGAGCCACCGTGCCTGGCCTTACTGAAGTGTTAAATAGCATAAGTAGTACAAAATTATGAAACTAGCTCTCAGAAGACAAAATTTTGCTTTAAAAAATGCACTGTCTACAGCAATTAAAAATAGAAAATCATATTACCACATTAAGTTATTGCAACAACCTATTTTAAAGAGAATTTTATTCTTTTTTTATTTAATTGCTATCCATGGTTTGCTAACTAGTGATTCAGAATAATCTGCCAATCTCTTGCTAACCAGGACTCTCTAGTTAAGAATGTTCCTAATTACATATGGATTAACTTAATTTTAGAACCCTGAGAACATTCAACGCAAAACATTACTCAAGTGCAATGCAAAATAGAAATGATCCAATTCACCTCAAGGTATATGTAATTTTTTTTTTTAGATTAAGATATCATAAAAGAGAGGACATCTGGCCTATAAATATATCATTGAATAACCACTATAAAAGAGTAAAGGAAGCTATAAACTATTACATCCTTAAAACATAAAGTTTTAACAGTATCACTCATCTCTTCTTCCTAAGCGGTAAGGGCTAGCACGTAAAGTACCATGCAAAAGTGCAAATGTCAGAAACATGCACAGCACTGCCTGATATGGGGGTATCCTTGCTATTTGTAAGAATGTTTAACAATGTAATCACAAGTTTAGAGTGTGTTCTGACTAATGCCATTACCTCCAAAGAGTAAAGAGGTATCTTGCATGGGAGCCCTCTCTTCTTCTTTATAGTTCTACATCTCCTAACTAGAATCTTGCTCACAGTAGATTCTTTAAAAATATGTGATTTGGTTTTTAATAAGGAATATAAAATTGAATCAATTGAATTTTCAAGTCAAATAAATTTGTAATATTTAATTAAATATTTAAGTCAAATATTTGAATGGTCCTTGTTACTTTGAATTATTTCTTTAAATTGACAAGATTTGCCTGTGACCATTAGTATTAATTATTGGCAATATTCTGGTGTGGACATTAGGGAGGTGAGAAAGTAGGAAATCTTTTTAAGTTGAAGGGTTTTGTTTTCTAAGTTTTACCTAACTCTTAAATGTGTGTTTGCATATATACGCTGTTAAAATGTACAATATCTGTTTATAAAAAAAAAGCGGTACTGTCACTGAATTTATTATTTACAAGTAGTAACATAAACAGATTCTACTCTTTAAGTACTGAGTCTTTTTTATTTTAGATTCAGGGGTACATGTGCAAGTTTATTACACACACACACATATATGTGTGTATATATAGTGTGTGTGTGTGTGTGTGTATCTATATCATAAGGAGAGACTGGACTTCTAGTGTATGCATCACCCAAATAATGACCATTGTACCCCACAGATAATAATTTTTCAACCGTCAACTTCCTTCCAGCCTTCCCACTTTCGAAGGCCCCAGCATCTATTCTTTCCATCCTTACGTTCATGTATTAAGTGCTGAGTCTTAGATCAAACATGACTAAATAACTGCATGTTCTCTGTTATGTCAACCAATTAAAGGGTAACTAGTAAGGTGATAATTTGATTCCATGTAATGGATACATTTGATGGTCACAGAAATTTCTTTGACATGTAGCCCCCAACACCCCAACACTCCAACCATACAACTGCAACTCTGTGTTCAACATCTGGCAGGAGAACAAAAACTTAACTCTTAATACTTCACATTGAAATTATTTGTGACTAATACACTCCTACTTATCTGTTCCTGCACCTGGTTTATAACTAAAACAAGCTATGTTAACCTTCCACCCAAAATGAAAAACAGATGAGTGTTAGGAACTAAACTGTCTGTAGCTAAATCTTCAGCCTTTTTTTTTTTTTTTTTTTAACGTCCGACCTTAGCTGAATGAACAAGGTAATCTTAGCATTTTCCCAGAGAACAGTACATAGTGTAATATGTTGGCATAATTGGGAGCTAGTAGTCAAAAGAAAACCAGGATATAATTAGCATGAAGATTCAATTACCACTTGTTCCCACAGAGGGTTGTTTACTAGGATTAGAGTTAAGGGTGTGGGCAAAATAGCATGGAAAGAGATACAGGATAGTTTTTTTTGTTGCTGTTCTTTAGCTGGTATCTTTGGACAGAACCAAATTTTGATTTCCACTTTCTCCCAATAATTTAAAAATACAGCTTACTAAACAGCAGCTTATATAAATTGTTGGGTAGAAATTTTAAGTGTACTCGTAAATATTATAGATATATTTTTACAAATATTTGGTCAAAGCTATTAATACAAAATATTTTCTGAAGGAATACATCCATCTTTTATTATGCTCACAATTGTTTCACTTGGTAAACTCAACGTCTTTGAACCCCTTACTAAGTTCTAATAAGGGATTAAATTGTACTGATTATAAATAATTGATGAACTTATCATAATTTGTTTTTAAGCCAACAGATGTAATTTCCTTTAGCAATTTAATTAAAAATTGGCTAAAGAAATTTCATTTAGAAGTAATCTTACCTATATTTGAAAGGGCTACCAATATGTTTCTTTTTAATTTGAAAGATGTTGAGCACTAAAATAAGAGTAACAAAATAGACAGAAATGAACATTTAATGTTTGCATCAAAGGATATCTTTTTCCATGCAAATGGCTTGAACAGACATGTAGAGTAGGCAGTATCACCCACCTACCACTGTTGAAGGTCAGACAAGGACTGGGAGAAACTAACTGGAAGATACAGCCATCTCCATGCCCACCTCCCACACCGGTGCCAATGTTCTCTTATGTTTTACTCTGTCCAGGCTGTTATGACAAAATACCACAGACTTGGTGACTAATAACAGAAATTTATCTTTCACAGTTCTGGAGGCTGAAGTCCAAGATCAAGGTGCCAGCATGGTCCGTTTCTGGTGAGGGCCCTCTTCTGAGTTGCAGACTGCTATCTTCTCACTGCATTCTCACACGACAGAAAAAGGGCAAGAGAGCTCCCTGGGGTCCCCCCTTTTTTTAAGAGCAAGAATTTCATTCATAAGGGCTCTACCCTGATTACACAATGACTGCCTCGAGGTCCCCCTCCTAATGCCATTCCATTATGGGTTAGGATTTCAATGTGTGAACTTGGGGGAGACACAAACATTCACAGGTCATCGCATCTCATTTTCTAATGCAAGAAACAATACAATTTCCAATATTTCTTTTTGAAATCCCTTGATCCCCTGCATCAAATACTTCATATCAATTTGCAGAGGCACCAACCATCATTACATCATTGAAAGCAAGCACCACACTTGACAGCATGTGTCTTGTAGGCTTTTTTGGAATATTAAGTAAGAATCTAAATCTATGCCTATACTTTGCACAAACTGGCAGGATCTCCCAAGGATGTTCATCTTATAAATAAAGATTAAATAACACTTTTGTGCTACCATTAATATCAAATTGCATTTAAAGCAAATAGTAGCTAGCAACCAAAGTACATCTTCATTAACATCATAGTTTTGAAGTGTTACAGTTGTGTCTGCCTTTATGCTTAGCTGATACCCTCATCTCCATAATACTGGGAACATTTCACTCTAAAAATATGAGGCATACTCATATTTGAAAATAAAATCTTTACACAATCATTAAAATATTAATCCATTTGGCAGTTAGCATCTCAGTGGAATACTTCAGGCAGCTCAGCACAGAGGATATTATTTGACTCATGGAGCTGGTTAACATTTGAAGATCAAATTGTTGAGGGTTGTTTCTTTAAACACAGGAAAACAACAGATTTCTTCATGAAATACCAAGTACTATACATTTCTTTGGCTACATCTATCTATTTCACTCATGTCAAAACATGTAGCATTCAGAGGAAAAATTGACAGAGCAAAATAAATAAATAAATAAATAAATAAATAAATAAATAAATAACCACCATTTATTTCGTCATACCTCTCTGCCAGACACTGTGAGTGCTTCATGTGCATTACCTCTCTAATCCTCTCATTGAATTCAGTACTGTTACCATCTTCACTTTGCAGATGCAGAAACTGATGAAGTGGTCACCACAACAGGTTTCAAACACAGGACTCTCTGGCTCCCACACTTGTGGTCTTCACCACTCAGTTCTACTGCTTCCTCTTCCCAAGCAGCTTTTCTCACCCTGGCTATGACTACTGACATTTTGCCTGGCGAATTCTTTGTCTGGGACAGGAAGTCCCCTACATATTGTAGGATATTTAATAGCACCCCTGTCTTCTACTCACTAGATACCAATAACATCATCCACTTGGGACAACAGAAAATGTCTCCAGACCTTGCCAAATGTCAAATCCAGAAGTGAAAGTACCCCTAGTTGAGGACCACTGCCTTAGTAAAGTTCAGTTTTCATTCATCCTTATTATAGTATACATTTTCAATTTAAGAGTAGGGCATGCATTTTCCAGATCATAATGTAGACAGTTCCCATGGTTATATCAGCCACATTATATATGATTTGTTATATATATATATATATACACACACACATATATACACACACACACACACACACATATATATATATCAGACAAAACTTTAGGAGAAAAAATCATTAAGTCAACATGCCTTCATTAAGATCAAGTCTTTCCCTACTAAACTTGTTTCCTTTGGGACCCAGACTGGATGATCAGGGGATTGCCCTGATAATATCTTTGTACCAACAAAATCTGGAACAATGGTTGAAAGGGCATTGTCCACAGTGCCCCCAAAAGTCCATTAATAGATGGTTTGTTAGACTCCAAGGTCCTTGAGGATAAAGATGGGAACTCTCTTGTTCAATCTTTATATGCCCTGAACCCAATATCTTACGTGGCACATAATCAGGGCACAGCAAGTACTTCTTTAACAAACCAATGAAGCCCTGGTTACCCTAATGCAGGTTCTGAATGCTCTGCTCTGGGCTTCCAGCTGGATTTGCCATGTATTACATTTTGATTTAACTTGTGGCATGGACATGCACATTATGGTATGCCAGTCATACAATTTTAATGAAACCTGAATGAATAGTTTATATTAGATGAAGAAATGGGGTCAAAAAGGCTGATATGATCCACTATATATGACCAGATAAAATTTAACACAAACATGTGCCAGTGAGAAAAGCACATGTGGAGGTTGAGTGCCACACCCAAGACCACTCTGCCAGAGAAAGGCAGACCCAGGATGCAAATTCAGGCCTTTAGATATCCACTGTATCCACTGTTTCCAGGGATGAGTCGATCCTGCTTTACTTTCTCTTGGTCAGGGTGCACTGAGATGTCCTGTTCTGTTCTACTCATCACACTGTACCTGAGCTGTGTAGAAAGTAGCCAGTGGTTGGGAAAGGGCTCAACAACATGCCTTCCACATGAGAAATGGTTGAAGGTCTTCAAAATAGCCAACCTGACACAGAAAAGACTTAGAGGAAGCACAATAATCCTCTTCAAGTATCTGAAATATCTTCATGTGAAACAGAAAATATATTTATTCTGCATTGCTATGGAGGCCTGGACCAGGGTCAATGAATGGGGAGCATATTTTATTCCAGCAAAATGATGAGCTTCCTAATGATGAATTGCCTTATGTTGAAATGGGCTTTCCTGGAGAGCAGTGAGTTCCCAGCAGTCAGACGAGAACGTGCAGATGACTGGCCTATGGGAGTCTGAGCACAGACATCAGATCGGGGAAGGTATCACAGGTCCTCTAAGGTGCTTTCTAGCCTGTGGTGCATGTGAACTCTTTTTTAGAGGCTATTGGTTGACCTTGTAAACTACTCTGTGTAATTTTGTTAAGAAAAGCAAGATGTACTATTTCCTCTAACCCACATAGTCACTCATAGGGGTAGAGAGAATACACAGAAAAGAGGATCCTACCATATGCCATGTAAAATAAGAATCACTTGCCATGGGCCAAGCCCTGCCAAAAGCACTCCATCAGTATTATCCCATCTATTCCTGATAATGCCATGAGGTACAAATATCATCACCATTTAGTAGCTGAAGAAATGAAGTCAAAGAGAAGATAAATAAGTTGCCCAAGAGCACAGAGCTAGTTATTCTAACCTTACTGCTCAAACCTGAGTCTGTACAAAATTATGAAGTCTGTTTTGTAACTATAATACTATGGTATACCACCTCATCCTTTCAGCAGGGATGCACTATTTAATTTGAAATGTTGCCAGTTTCTAGAGTTTGAGACATATGGCTATTTAAATGCAGACACCTAAAATATCTTCCAAAGAATAAAATACGTAATTTTAAAAATTATTTGCTGTTTTCTGTTAACCATGATATCACTTCCTTCAAAGAGTGCAAATTACCATGAGTTGACTTTAAGTAAATGAGCAGGCCGGGCGCGGTGGCTCACGCCTGTAATCCCAGCACTTTGGGAGGCAGAAGCAGGCTGATCACAAGGTCAGGAGATCGAGATCACCCTGGCTAACACGGTGAAATCCCGTCTCTATAAAAATACAAAAAATTAGCTGGGCATGGTGGTGGGCGCCTGTAGTCCCAGCTACTCGGGAGGCTGAGGCAGAAGAATGGTGTGAACCCAGGAGGCGGAGCTTGCAGTGAGCCGAGATTGTGCCACTGCACTCCAGCCTGGGCGAAGAGCAAGACTACGTCTAAAAAAAAAAAAAAAAAAAAAAAAGTAAATGAGCAAAATGGGACTTTTAGGGCTTTAAAAAAACTGTCTATAGAAGAATGATTGGTAATGGCATTTCAGATGCTGTTCTATAAATTAGGGAATTAGAACCTAGGTATCCAGACTGCAAGATACTAGTGCAAAACAAGATCATGACTTTCATTTCCACAAGTTCAGAAAATTCTAATGGTCAAGGGTTTAAGATAATTTTATTATTAGAGATCATGCTGTATTCTAATTATGATTATCTCCTTTGGTTATCTTCTGTCTTATGATTATTTTGGTGAACATTTCATAAATCCAAACTGACTTTGAAAACTACTTTCTCTGCCTTTATCATTTCAATGCCAGAAAGACACTGAAAACCTCTAAACCATTCTGCCAATGAACTCTGATTTAGTTGAGGTTAACATTAACTTTGCAAATTAAATCGGTGACTTCCTGTTCTTAGGAAGGACTGCTTCATGCCCACCATTCCGGACAATATTGAGCAAAAGACTTAAAACACTGCTCAGCATTTGCTTTCGAAAGTTATTGCTGCTCTGGCGCTCACATGCACTTCAACGTTTATGGAAGTCCGTAAGTCTATGTTTACCATTCTTGCAAAGTATCAAGATGGTTGTAGGAGGGAGCCCAAGCACTTATCACAGGACTTAAAACAGCATCTTATGCAGCTCTTGGTGGGATGGTTATTTTGCCAAGAGGCAGGAGGCTTTGCTGTGCCCTGTGGCTTGCAGAGCTGAGGAAGGCCCGTTTCTTCACCTGTCACTGACAAGGGTCATCTGCTGTTAATGAAACAGTTTTAGGCCGAATGTTCACAACCCGCCCAGGCACATGTGTAAAATAACTGCCTTGATGAACCTCTTACCATAACATTTGCTCATTAGGGTACCATTCCTTCATGTCAAATTGTGGCTGGAAGAACATTTATATGAATCTATGAAGTGGAATGGAGATTAGCACATCGATGTTTTTCCCCCTAGGTTTTTACATTATTTCTTAGGGGAAAACCTATACAGAAGAATGCTCTCAGGATACTTCATGATGGGAAATGTTCTGAATCAAAAACCCAGATGTCTTAATGAATCATGGGAAACATCTCTAAGAAGTATGCAAGATGGAGTGCGAACCTAGGAGAGCAGCCCTTCCATCCTCCACGAGCCACCCAGAACGTAAGACCTGAGAAGTTGTTTGGGAATTTGGACAAAAGAGACTAGGATTTACATGGGAAGGAGACAGAGGTGCAACCCTTTCTGGATTGACCAAACTTAAGACCAGACAGATCCTATGAGCACTGAAGAATACACCAGGCAAGTGCTGCCAGTACCTTGGCCCTGGTCTTTACAAGTTCCTTGAGCCAATGTGTGACAGAAGTCATTATGGCATCCATCTCTACCTTTATGTCTAATTCTGCAAAGTGTAGCTGACCTCAGGTGGTGGTGCTTTTAGAAGTCAATGGCTAGGTATTTGAATAACTAGGACAGGAGTAAGTGAGAAATGGAAAAGAAAAAGAATGACCACTAAGTCATGGTCTTGTTTATCAGAAGGGAACAGAGGAATCGCATCATTGTTATGAGTTATTTCCATTACAATAAGCAGTTGTTAAGTTAGAGGGATCTGCTAACTTCCTTCCCCACCTTGACCCCACCATTATTAATTTCCCATAGAAGATAACAAAAATAACTTGCATCCTTGAGATGAAAGGAAACCTTTTATGCATTTGATTCTGGGTAAAAGAAATATTTATACCAAATTGAAGGCATGAAAAATAAGTAACTGCATTGAAAAGTCACAGCCATATTGAACAATAAACAATTTATGGAAGGAGCTTAAAAAAATATTTTTTAAAAAAATCAAAAAGCATAGCTTCTGACAAGTATTCTTTATTTATGAGAGTAAGTAGAATTTTCATGGAACACGAAAATATTAAAATAAAATACAAGTGTGACACACGTTTCTCTTTGAGGTTTTGCAAAAAAAGAGAAATCTAGGTAGATATGAGGTTAATTACATAGTTTAGTTCAATTATCATTATCTACACTAATTGAGAGAACAGAAGAGGTCGGGATTATGTGAAACTGTAAGTGATCTGAAATAATTTACAGTTGAGTAGGTGAGTGATTTTTTATATGAGTTAAACACAGGTAAGCCCTGGATCTAGCAATTTAATTTTTCAAAAGAAAAGCCAAATAAGTGAAGTCCAGGTCCCACGCTTGGAAATTGCTCTTGTTCCCCTTCCTATCTCATCAGCTCTTCCTAACATGTCCATCTGGGGTGCTGGCGTGCTGCACCCACCTGGCCAGTGTTGGGCATATCTTCTGCTGAGTATATCAGATAACCCAATGGTCTATCAGGTCTATTTTTGCTCTTGCTTTCTGTTCCTTTATAGTTGCAGTGATTTTATAAATTTGGTAGTCTGAGAGCAAGGAATGGGAGAATATGTGGAAAGGGTTAACCAAGGAAGTTTTTGCCAACAAACGTTCATGTCACAACCCCAGGTCTAACAGTCCCCAAAGTGGTTACTACTATGAAAAACACAAAAACAGGCCAGGCTCAGTGATTCATGCCTGTAATCCCAGCACTTAGGAAGGGCAGGGTGGGTGGATCACTTGAGGCCAGGAGTTTGAGACCAGCCTGGCCAACGTGGTGAAACTTTGTCTCTGCTAAAAAAAAAAAATAATAATAATAATAAATAAAATTAAATAAAAAAAATTAGCCGGGTGTGGTGGCACACACCTGTAATCCCAGCTACTCAGCAGACTGAGGCATGAGAATCGCTTGAACCTGGGAGGCGGAGGTTGCAGTGAGCCGAGATCATGCCACCGTACTTCAGCCAGGGTGATTGAGTGACACCCTGCCTCAGAAACACACACACACACACACACACACACACACACACACACGCTTTGTTAAACATTTCTCTGGTTCCAAGGCAAATTGGAATATGCATTGTTTCAAATTTTATGCACACAAAGTGAATGAATAGCTGTCAACAAAGATATAATTAAGGATATGTTGTCAATAAATCTGAAATGATAATTTATCTTGGAACAGCCACATTATATCTTACCTCTCCTCTAGCCTCTCCTCACAAGGCCTCCTCTAGGATAATCTAGAGTTTCCTCAATATAATTAGGAGGGGAAATGCCATATGTAAGTTTTTAGAGACTTTGAGAAATTCATAAACAATACTTTTTTTCAGATGGACATGTGGCTAACATTTTCCTAAAACTCATGATGTATTTTTGGCCAAATATTATCAACTGACCCCCCCACAAATAAAGAACTCAAACATAGTTTTATTAGTTGATGATGATAGCAATAAAGATACTTCCTGAGCCTATAGAATCTTACCTTTGCAAAGTTTGGCTTCATGTGTATTATTTCATGTTTTCAGAGCTACCTACCATCAACCCTTCTCCTAGTTATAACGGATTTCAATTTTCCGGGGCGGGGGGCGGGGGGTGATCCACTGGAACATTTTAGGTCTCAATGTTTTTAAGTCAAAGTGTGTTTGTGCCAAATGAGTTACTTTCCTTACTCTTAGGAACTGTTTCTGCCACAGGCTTGCTCATATCATCCCCACACCTTGAGGAATCTATATTTCTTTTGAACTATCTCTGATCCTCTTCCCAAAAGATGGTTCAAAATTACTCTGTCTAAATGAGACCTTAATTAGCCATAGATTACTCTGCCCCACCCCCAATCCTCTGATGTTCTCCCCTATATTAAATTAAACTTGTGCACCATGTTTGATGGTATCCTCACCCGTTGTTATCTCAGGTGTTTAATATCTCTTCCCCCAGCTGAGTCATAACCTTCTTCAAAGCAGACTGGGGTTCTGCTTTCTGCTGGCAGAGTTCCCCATTATGAATGGTGGGGCACATGGATACCAATGGCCCAGCACTTTACACCACCCCTGAAACATACCACTGTGTCAGTTCAGTGCTGGGAATGTTCTAAGTTCACATTCCTGTCAGTCAGCCCATTATCTGATCCACACAGCCATAAAAACATGAGAAATCTAGATTGTCACCCTGTCTAAAGAAAGGAGGGGTTGCAAAGGTGGAAAGTGTGGGTAAGAAAGCACAACTAGCATGGAGAGAAGAAAAGGAACATTCAGAGGGGAACTGGGAGGGAGCAGTAAGGCAAGATTGTGTGAAAAAGGAACAAACTTCAGCTTGGTAAAAATATGAATAATTACATTTTATTTTTATTATTTGGAATCTAGGTGTAGCTTTGTGGGGCAGTAAAGCAGGATTGTGTGGAAAGGGGGAAAGTTTTCAGCCTTTAAAAAATATGAATAGCTACATTTTGTTTTTACTTAGAATCTAGGCATTGCTTTGTAATGTGTTGAAGGAAGTTAATTTATTTTTAAACTGCATGTAGGCTGTGCTTTTAAGACTGTGGGGGTTGAAATTTGTATTCTTTTTAAATGATCACTTTAGGAGTGGCTGTTAGAAACACTGGAATTACCAGAACAACTAACCATGGTCTCCATCTCTGAATTCTAGACAATAAATGGCATTTTGGCAAATCTGTTCTGTGTGCCCTACCAGCTAAAAAATCTCCTGTTTGATGTTCACCATCTGCTTCCTCCTAGCAGATCCAACCCAAATCCAAAAATGAACAGGTGAATTTAAGCCCTAGAGATTGGCGCTTTCCCAGGGAAAACAGGAGACATTCATGAACTGTTAGCAGTTTGAAATTCTAATTTACAGGCTGAACCTAGAGGACTCCTTCTCTGAATACGTCTTCCCAGGTTGAGATGTATGAATATGAGACACCCAGGAAATAGGCTAATTTAGAAGGAATTTAAGTTCTTAATGAATGTTTCCTACAGATTCTATAATGACTCCATTCTGGTTTTGCCATGCAAAGTAGTATGCCCTTTTCACTGTTGTTGGCATGAACTTTTTAAAGATTCACTCCTACACAGCACAGTGACAATTATTTTTCTGTGGGTATCTACAGATTCAGCACCTAGGAGTTCTGCAGTGAGTATTAGAACTTCTTCATTCAAGCCATATCTCTCCTAAGACTAAAAATCCAAATGCAGCAACATCCTAAATTAGGCCAGAGACTATATAAACTTCTAAATTGCCACATGCAAGTGACAGATAAAAAAAAAAAAAAAGAAGAAGAGAAAACAATATCAAAATTAGTTGTTTTAATCTATCTCACATTGCAGGTTGTCATGGGGAATTTGGCTTATATTTCTACAAACGACATGAGCTGAAGATTTAAATGGAGGACTAAAAATTCAAGGCAAAGGTGCTATTTCCACCAATAAAGCTTATTAGCTAATGTATTTGTTACATCTACACTGACTCAAGCACTAAGAAATCACTGCATGTTGTTTGGAATCCATTGAGTTTAAGTGACTTTCCTAGTGGTCACACGGTAGTTGACTAATCTGAGACTAGATTCCAGGACCTCCAAGCCATTGCTCCTGCTTGTACAATCTATTATCCTCCCACTAGGTCCCCTCTCTCCCTGCTCAACTGCCTGTATACTACTTTGGTGGACACTGCATTTCACATTGCTTAGCAGTGTTTATTGCTGTTTTCTTCAGAAATACCCAAAGAATCTATGTTATTCTCTCTATGCTACCACTTTATGTTCTGGCCCTCATCATTTTTATTTACATTTCTATAAAAATTACTGCTGATCCCCAAGCCTTCATTCTCTTCCTTTTTGTAGGACATTTAACTTCCTAATGGGACTGCACCCCCTTTAATAATCACCTTGGTTGTGGGACAGGACTTCCAGCAGTCTTGAGTTAATATATCATGGTAATTATGTAGATGGAGGGTGATTCCATGCAAAATTCCATCCTTAATCCAAAGGAACCATAACTGAATGACTGGAGCTTATTCTTCTCTTCTTGGGAAGAGGAAGGTGCTATCTGAGGGTTCAAAGCCATTACTGCAAACAGGGTTGAAGTGTGAACTGCCAGCTAAATAGGGTAATATATGCTAGTTACTCTAAGAAAAACACCAAGTCTCAATGGCTTCACACCATACTCGTCTATTTCTTGCTCACATCATAGTGCAGCTTTATGTCAGGTGATCCTTCTGAGTGCTTTTCCTCTAAGCAATGACTCAGAAATTTGGGCTGCTTCCATCTGGTGGCTCTACCTCCTCTAGGTACAAGGCAGAAATTTTTCCTCAAAGTCACCAGGGGAGCAAAGACAGAAAGTACAGAGGATCTTTCAGAATGTTTTACAGTTAGTAATAAAGATGCCTTTCATTGGCCAGAACCTTGCCTCAACCTAACAGCAAGGGAGGCAGGCAAATGTTCTCTTCCTGTGTGCCCAGGACGAGGAAAAGGGACTCATTAGCATCTTCCAGTCTCTGATACAGCTCATAACCTTTTCTTCATTAGCAAGCAGCATCTTGGTGCCTATGTGAATTCTTGTAGTTTCATGGCACTGATGGTGGCGGAAGGAAGTACACCAAACAGTTGTCGATAAGTCCACATTAGCTGTAACGTGAAATGCAAACTCCCTAACAAATCTTGGAAGACACAATGTAGCAGTACTGTGTAACGGTTAAGTGCATTGTCTACCGAATAAGACCATCTGAGTACAGATGCTGCTAGTCTCAGGGTTATTTGTTGAGAGCCACTGCCATAAGCCTTCCCCTTTCACTCCCCCATCCTCTGGTAAGCTCCTATAGCCTCAGGTGGGGGTTCAGCCAATAGATGTTGCAGTCTGGTTGATTTTAAATCATGCTCCTGCCTCTCCTTGAGTAAGTTACTTAAATTTCCAGACAAGTTACTTAATCTCTTTGATCAGGTTCACTCATTTGAAAAGTGGAAGTAATAATGCTGATCTCAAAGGAATTACATTTGATTATCAATATAAAATATTTTGTACCTTGCCTAACACATGGGAAACACACAATAAATGGTAACTGTAAATATTATCAGGAGAAAAGAACCTGTTCAGTTTGCTCCTATGTTACTTTTGGACAACAAAAATAACTGCAAAGTCTAATTAAAAAAAAAAAATTTCAGGTGATATGGAGGTTAATTTTAAAAAGCAGCACCTTTGGGATGCCTAAATCTGTGTACGAGCTCTGTGATATTAGCCAGGTAACTTGATGTCTTTCTTTAAAATATATTCCTACTACCCGTGTCATGAGATTCATGTCATGAATACCTGTGTCATAAGAAAACTTGTAGACACATCTAGTATGTTCCTGTCACATGGTAGATTCTCAATACATGTTGAGTTACAATTATCAACCTCTTCTCAAAATGCTTCTACAATGAAAAGTGATTTTCAAACCATGAGAGCGAGATAAAGCCATGTATAAAGACATTTTGAGAAAATGATTATCGTTTAAAAAAGATGCTTATTAAGATGTTTTTGATCTTTGACCTTCATCACTGCCCACTCCCTCCTTGGAGAACAGCTTCTCGATGCCTCTATTTAAATGATAATCACTGTGCAAAACTGAAAGTCTCTTCATTCAGGAACTTACAGTACACATCGTAATAAACCATAATGAACTGGAGACATGAAGAATAACTGGATAAACAGGCCTCTCTCTCCAGCTGTCATGTCTGTTTGTGACAGCAACTGGTATTTCATTGTAAAAGATGCTAATTTCAATCTGAGCTGTGGCGGCATTGAGAGGAGCATAAAAGGAATTCTTGATTATCTATATCAGTAACTGTGGTCCCTGGGGATGCACTCAGAAACTTCAGATCACATATGGCAAGAGTGGTGTGATAAAATATGCATCAATGGAGCTTTGTGATATGATAATAAAGAAATGGAAAGTTTTGCCCTCTATGATAACTATTTGTGGCTGGTATTTCTCTTTTTACTATTTCTGGAGTTGTAAATGACATTTGTTGTACTAATTATTACAGCATTCAGCACCTGGATCACCGTATCATTTCTATAACTTCTGTCAAGTTCCTGAGGGCTTACCATGTTACTGTTTTAATGATGATGATTCTCCCAATCTAAATTTAATAAATAATAATTACCTTCGTTGCTGGACCACATTGGCAAGTAAGACTACAATATTCTTACTTGACAAAATTAAATGTTAGTAACTCTGACTCCTCCCTTTCACTGTTTTGACCAATTCTTGAAATTTCAAAATCTAGAAACTACTTGGACTCTTTCCTGTAACCGCCCAACACAAAACCCTTGGGTGGCCAAGGGGTTACTCACTATTTCATTTGTAGAAGTTCTTATTGTTAGGAACTTACTTATTAATCGAAATCTGCCTGCATAAAAACGCTATCTTGGCCCCTTATAGTGCTGCATAGAATAATTATCATTCCTTTTGATATAATGGCTCTTCAAACATATAAACACAGCCAACATGGTCTCCCAGTCAGCCTCTTCTCTAGCAACCTTCATATGCTGTCCATGGCTTCTACTTTATGGCTACCCTGGTCACCTCCCCTGCAATCACCTCCATGATGTGTGCCCCAACAAAAGCACGGGTCTGATACATCAGTTTCTAACTTAGAAACATTCATTTAATTGTCTACATAACAAAGCACAAAA